>NW_020897723.1:4040429-4042414 GCF_003984885.1 Neopelma chrysocephalum
AAAAAAAAAAAATTCAAATGGCTCATTCACGTTCAGAACATCTTCAGCATTTGTGGGGGTCCTGCTCAGTGCAGGCAGTAACAGCTCCTCTCCAGGAAGGCAGGAGGGGACAGGCACCGCCAGCCCAGGCTGGGAGGAGACACCCACACAGGTCTGCCCAGCAGCCTGAGAGGGGGCACTGCCACAGGGGTTCAGTAACTGTGTCCTTTCTGGATGAAAACTCTTGTTGTCTGGATCCACTTGTCCAGCTCCAGGAAAAGGCAAAGAGCTGTGAATGCATCACAATTTTTCAGCAATAAGAAGTTGTACATGTGGGTAGGAATAAAACTGATACTACGAGCTACTTAAATGCCACTGCAGAAGGCAGCACAGCACAGGAGCCACTGCAAGGGTCGGACTCAGCACCTCTGTCTAGATCCTGATCCACAAGCACTGCTTGGAAGGTCAACAAGAGCTGGGCTCCTGCACAGAGGAGCATTTTACATCTGTCAGAGGGTGCTGTGGTGCCAGCCATGAATCAGCACAGGAGAGTGTCTGGTCACCTGATTTACGCAAAAGTAGAATTGAATTGGAGCTTGAATAATACAGGTCAAACAAAGAGAGAACAGAGTGGGGGATTATACAGCAGGAAAATCTGACAAAAGGAGTTATTTAGTCGGGAAAAAAGCCATTTACACAAGGCACCACACTTTGTATTTGCTAATGTAAAGCTATCCTTGTGGATCTATCAGAGGTCTCCAGACAGGCCCATGCTAAAGGTCAGCAGCCCAAATGGAGGAGGGATGTGCCCCATCAGCTCTCCAGGGGCTTGGGCTGTGCTCCTGCTCTGCACAGCGAGGCTGGGACCACGGCACCCAGGCACGGCCAACACAATTAACTGCTCTAGCATAGCAGAAGAATCAGTCAGAGAAGAACCACCCTGTCCCTTCACTTTGCTACAGGGTTGATTTATCCACTGGCCCAACCGTGCTTTTAGGGTTCAAATGTTTAACACATCATAGGAGTCACCACTCATGAAACCTGGGCTGAGACAGGGCATGGAGCAGGTGTGAAACACTGCCAGAACCAAAAGGTCCATGAGCTGCTCAGGATGAAGAGCTGCATGTGAGAGAGAAAAGGAGTTCTGACTAAGTGGTAAGAAAGCAGATGCTGTGCAGGGGCTGGAGCAGAAGGGCACCCCTGACTGACCCAGATGTCTGCATTTACCAACAGGGAAGGAAAATGCACAAAGAACTAAACAAGGCTCTAGAGTAACAGAAATGTGTTTAAGGGCCCCATAAATCCCCTTGCCTCTGCTCCTGCCAGAGCGAGAGGAGCAGGCACAGGCTGCACAGGCTCAGAGGGCAGTGACAGGCTGCTACTGAACCTCTGCCCAAAAGGCTTTTACAAACCAAGGTGAGCGAAAAGGCAGAATGTGCAAATACTGACAAAAATGTACAAGAGGGCAGGAGACTCTACATAATCCATTCTAGGCAGCTGTAACTTGAACTGACAGCTGGGGGAGCCTGTGCTACCTGAGCTCCATGCCCTGAGCATGGACAGAAGGAAGGTGCTGCCACAGCCTGTCTCTGATAGAGAACAAGAGATCCTCTCCTGCAGGCTCCCACCTCACTGCATGATTTCATTCTCCATAATCTCACAGCTCTTCCCAACTATTTTCTGAGACATCATCTTCCACCTTAGCGCAACTGCCAGTCCCAGGCACTCTGCTCCAGCCACACCTGCCAGAGATAAGCTTCAGCTTCTACCTATCCTGTTCCATGTCCAAGAAGGGAGTCAGCTGTTCCATTCTGGCTGGAGGCACCTTTTCCTTCCTCTCAGGGTCACCAGCTCCCAGCAAAGCTTTTTCCTTCCTTTATCAACATTCTGTAAGGCTTGGTTTCTCATTTACATTCTTTTTACATTTATATTTTCATGTTCTTCCACTCGTTTACATTGTCTTCTAAAAGCCTTGCTCCCTAACGATACACTTCATAATTATTTTC
>NW_020897723.1:4042424-4050128 GCF_003984885.1 Neopelma chrysocephalum
TGGATTTTATTGTGTTCATACACAAGAAACAAGTTGAGTCTCAACCTGCACTTCAAAGCTACCTGGAAGGTCTGGTTCAGTGACCAGCCCAAACAAGGGCTAACACAGAACTCCTGGATACAACTCAGAACTGGGAAGCTGTCATGTATGGGTTTGGAAACATCAGGGACTCTGGTAGCATGGGACTTCCAGCCACATCCCTCCAAACAAAATATCCTACACAAACCTGGTCTTTTCTTCTCTTTCCACAGATTTATATGGAGCTGATCCTCTGCTCCATCACATGTCCTGTTTTCCACAGGAAACACCAGCCACCATCTCACCTCATGCCCTGCACACCAGGACACCCAGCACTGTGGATCCAAGAGCACTTCAGAAACTGACCTTCCACCACCTTTGCCTCCCAATCCCTCCCAGAGGACCACCCCAACAGTTTTTAATGTAACTTTCCAGTTAACTTTCCCTGCCAGTCTCAGCAAAAACAAATAGTTCAAATTGGCTCCACAAATAAGCAATTCTAAATCTTCTTATGTATTAGCCAAGCTCCTGGCACTGGTGCACAGCAATTAAATAACTTTGTTCAAGTATCTTTCTTAACTCCTTATGGCACAGACAGAAATGCCTCGAGATCTTATCACCCCTGCTCGGAGCCAGGGATTTATAAGCACAGGTAGTGACTCAGATGACAATGGCATGAAATCATACCAAAGCTCTCCCCAGTCCACTCACAACAGGCAATGCAGCCTTTGGGGTAAAAACTGCTGTTTCAGAGAGAGTGGCTGCTCCTGGCTACATCTCTTTGAGAACCAAAATTCCCTTCTAATCAAATTGTCATGCCAATGTCTGTCTTTATCACCAGTGTAACTAACCTCCTCACACACAAAATGCAAATGATCAAAATGTTTCTCTTCCCTGGGCTCTGTGTGACTCACGCATTGGAGACGAGTGGTGCTGGTCCACCCCTGCTGCTGGGAGTTCCTGTGGCTTCTCCTGGCTCCAGCAGGACAGTTCCTGTGTTCATCTCCTCTCGATGTGCACTGAGCACCAGCACCAACCTCATCTCTCTACACTCCTCTTGTCTCTTATGGAAGGAGGAAAGAGGAAAAAAATCACCCAAGCCCACAAACCCTTACAAATAACTGGTCCCTGCTCCTGCGGGGGTTGGGGAAGCACAGGAGGCCAGTGTTGAGGACAGCACTGTCCCCAGTGAAGCCTCCAGGGTGAGCAGGAGCAAGGTGAAGCCCAGGGCTGCTCGGGGGCAGATGCAGGTGCCTGTGACGGGTGATGGGTGCTGCCCTTACCCCACTGTGGGCAGGTGTAAGCAGGCAGAGCACATCTCCCCCAGTGCTACTGCACTTCCATAAAGCTCCCCTAGGCACAACACCTCCATGGGCTACCCTGAGCCTTGGTATCCAGAGAACCCTGGGAATGCTGTCCTGCATGGGGTGGTGGACAGCCCTGGAGGGGAAAGAGACAGACACGATTCTTTTTTTCATCCCAGACCTGGTGCCAACGCTGCCACACAACGTGGAGAAAATCGGATCTGCCCAGTGAGAGCTGTTTGTGTGCAGGTGATACCTGGACAGAGGTCAGTGGTGAGTGCTGGCATCTGGAAAGGAAAACACACCAAATACTGGAGCTTTTCCCTGCACCTAGCAACAGCACTCGGAGCCGAGGGAACCAGCCCCCGGCTCTGCAGGAAGCGTGGGGAGGGACGAGCCCTTGGGCTAATTTACATGGTATGAAAACACTGTCTACATCGATGTCCTGACACTGTGGCAGCCATTTCCTCCAAAAAAAATCGAGTATTGGTTGTTCTTTCACCCAGGCTTTCCCTGCCCTAGAAACAGCTCTGAACTGCTCTTCAGCATCCACAGTGCTGCTAAACTACTACTGCCAAACTACTGCTGCCTGCTGGAACATTCCCTCCACAGGGACACTTCAGTGCAGGTCCCTGCTTGGCCCTGTGAGGCTGTGCCAAGGTGTTGGTCCCACAGGGCTGTGCACGTGTTTATCTCCTGAGCCTCAACAGCCGCTCCTGGCCCTGGCAAGCCCCAGCCAGCAGAGCCCCCGGACGTCAGGGCAGCATCCAGGCAGTGCCACAGCCAGGCAGGCACAGGGTGCTCCAGCTCCCCACGGGGTGGACACGGGGCAGCCAGGTGGGCACAGGGCACTGATGATGGTTCCATGACTGGGTGGACACGAGGACACACCTGCAGGAGGACCTGCCTTGCAAAGGCACAGGAGCCACTTGAGCATCTGTTCATAGTCAGTACTGGTGATGCATTAAGAGAAGTTAAAAAGCCCCTTACTCATGCCCCCACTGGCAGCAGTTACAGCCCCTGTACCAGGCTCAGTGCCAGGGCACAGCTCTCCCACCAGTCCGGCCCCAGCAGCAGCTCCAGCCTCCCCCTCCTCACAGCTGCTGACAGCTCCTGTGCAGGTCCCCAAGGAGCAGGCACTCCCTGCACACCAGCGCTTCCCAGACAGGGATATCAGAGGCTGCAGCCTGGTGCAGCAAGCTGACATCATGTGCCTGATGTTGCCAAACACAGATGAGCTGTTGCTAGAACAATCAATTTTTAAATATCTCTCTGCCTGTTACCCTCCGAGCACGCAGTAACTATAGTAACGTGCTCTGGGCTCCCCTCTTCAAGGGCACTGCAACTGTGCAGTGGGATGGGGATGCTCCAGGGGCTGGGAGGGCTGATGTCTCCCAGGTTGTGTCCTGGGATGTTCTGTGGGTCTCCCTGGAGTGTCCCATTTGCTCTATCTCAGCAGCACCACCCTGGGTTGCAGGCTGTCACCTCTGGGCCCTGGCAGAGGGATTCTGCAGACACTGGGCAGCTCTGGCCCCTCTGACCCTGTAGGAAGCATTCCTGCCCACACTGCCAGGGTCTGCCCCAGCACCTTGGGAACAGGAATCTCTCGGGAGGAGCCACACCGCCCTGGCTTTCACAGGGCCCTGCCCTGATCGGGGGGATCCGGTATGGTCCTGCAGAGCAGATTTTCTCTGGCACATGTGGCTTTTGGCTACAACTGGAAGAGCCCTGACACCTTGGCAGAGCCCGTGCACCTCAGTCCCCGCCTCAGAGTGGTGCTGACAGGCCGTTTGAGTGCCCCCACCCCGAGCAGTGCTGCCTCCAGCACTGGTGCTCACAGGGACACCGGGCACACCACAAGGAATAGTGAAGAGGAAACCAGACTTAGCTTGTTTGCTGAGCTGAATTAAAGGATCAAGAAATAGACACCAGGCTCAGAAGTAGGAAAAGGCAGAAGAGTGATGTGCATTGCCAGTATTGGGCACCCCAGTCACTGACAGCTGACCTCTGGGCTCCCTCAGCACGCAGAGGGGTGCCATGGCCAGCACAGACCTCTTTCCAGAGCAGGTGCAGAGACACAGCTCTTGAGGTGCACTCTTGTCCGGTATCAGCACATTTCAGGGGTGATCCCATCCTCACTGCACTGCATGGACACAGCCTGGCCCAGAGCCCTGCATCCCACCACCTGCAGCAGTATGGCATCTCCCTGGCAGGGTACAAGTGGGCTCCAGGGCCCCTGCCCCGGGCAGGGAACACCTCATGCTGTGCTCTAGGTTACCTGGGATGTTTACCTTGTTTCTCTTCCTACCTCCATTTTGCTCAGTAAAAATGCAAATGAAGTATTGTCATTCTGTTCACTTGTTCTTCAATGCAAATACCGTGTGTTCCCTCTATACCTGCTGCTTCCAGATTGAAGAGGTGGAGAACAAGGAGGGAGGTGGATTGGCTGAATTGCACCTTAATTGGGCTCCTCCCCAGATAACATGCACTGTGAATTTTTCAAAATAATATAAATCATGTAATATCAATTATTTAATCACTCTGCTAATCTCAAGGCTTCCAGAAGACCTCTGGCTTTGTAGAAAGCTATACATGAAGTATCAATAATTGACAGCCTTGCTGTCAGAGGATTAACTCCCAGAACATATCCCTTTGGAGCTCAAGTGGAGCATGCAGTGCTCCCTGGGGAGGTATTACCTCCACTAGTTAAAGTGCTCTTGGAGACGCAACATCACACCAAATTCCATCAATGCATTTTATAAATCCTGTCCTATTAGATGCATTTATCCTGCAAACAACTTTGCAATATAATTCCCAGGTTTTTTTCCTGACATTACTGAAGTCCAAATAACCAAGGTACTCAAGGGATTAACACAACAAGTATATTTGACAACCACATTTGCAGACAGTTTCTGGAGTGTCCCATGGGATTGGCCTCTCTCATGCACACACTGGATCAAGGGGGGTCACATTGTCTGCACACAGTGGAAGCTGAGAGGGGCAGCCCGTGTCACACCTCAGGGTAACCATGTGGTCTGCCAGCCTCAGTTCATCTCCCCCAGTCCCAAATCAGACAGTTGCATCCTCCATCTTTGACCTCCCATAACCCGGGTTTTCTCTGCACGACCTTTCCCACGCCCCACCCCGCTCCCAGAGGGCACTTTCCCTGCAGCCATTCCCCAGACTGGGATGCTCTCGAGCAGTTTGCTGCGGAGGCCACCCGGGGCAGGCGCCTTCCCGGCACAGGGCGTGTAGGAGCCAGGGGCTGAGGACGTGATGGTTTTCCCTGGCAGTTCTGGAAGCATTCTATACAGATGCTGCAGAAAGCCGTGAGCCTGCCAGCACCACGCAGAGCGTTTGGATGCCTCCCACAGGCAGGAGGGGAACGGAGAGTTAATTAAAATGCACTGAGCAAGTGTAAAGTTTCATTACAAGACACAAAGGTAGGCTGGGTTCCTCCTCCAGCAGACACATCTGCATAATCCGGCCGGGCCCGGCAGCTGCCGCTGCGCTCACTTGCTGCTGCAGACACTGTTTTCACTGCTTTTATTGAGTAAACACTATGCAAGGTTGGAGCTGCATAACTAGCCCTTCTGCACAGTAATGCCTTTGCTTTCTTTCTGCAAATCTAACAGGAAAGTCCTGCAGACAGGCATGCCCATCCAGTGCCACTGCCCTTCCTGCAAAACTGGCAAACCTCAGGAACAAGCACCATGAGGGCAGGAGGGGGATTCCAGCTGCATGGCAGGCTGCAGTTGCACCCCACACTCCCAAACCAAGCCAGCACTGGGTTTGCTGGGCACAGGAGAAGTGAGGCAGGTACCACACTCCTGCACAGGAGACAGGATATGTGTGTCCTGGTGGCAAGCACCAATTCCCATAGGGAAATGAGCTGCACCTGAGTCCCAGATGAGATGAAGCTGAGAAAACACATCAGCACCGCAGGCCAAGCTCTTCTGCAGCCCGGCCAGGCACAGGAGCTGGTGTGTCCCTGAGGGCTGAGGGGCAGCTCCTCAGCACAGCAGGGCAGGCAGGCTCAGGGGTGTTTTCCAGCAGGAAGCAAATGCCAGGAGGGAGGATTGAAGGGTGCTGGCACAAGCAAGGAGCAACTCAAGTTCTGGAAGCATGAGCAGTGTGAGCCTGAGGCAACTGTCAGCTCTGAATGCTGCTGGAGCAGGGAGGAGAGGAGCAGGAGGCAGGACTGTGAATACCACCCTGGCAGGACAGAGGATTGCAGAAAGGGGGAGGAAAATGGTGCTGCCTCATTAATCATGATAAAGAAGAGGCTTAAAGAGAGCCTGGCTTTCAGCATAGTAATTAATGAGCTCTTTAAATTTAGGCTGTAACATTCAAACTACCCCATTAGGCAAAGAGCAGCTCCAAATGTCCTTTCACGTGATGTCAGGGAGATGCACGGGGAGCTCTGGAGCACAGAACATGAGGGGCTTCTCCTGCAGTGCCAGACGTGTGCTGGGCTCTGCCGCAGCATGTCAGTGGCCTGGAAGATGCCAGGAACACCCCATGCTTTCCACACTGAGCTGCCAGCCTGCCCTGTCCTTCTGCAGAGGCTCTGAAGGTCCACACCCCAAGGCAGTGCCAGCCTGCAGGGACCAGGACAGGAGTGCTGGAGCAAGGGGCAACCATTGACTCTGCTGCTGGTTCCCAACAGAGCTTGCTGGCAGCTGCATCCCCCTGAAGGAAGGATGTGAGCCCCTTGTCTGAGGCAGCCTCAAGACATGCATTCCTGGTTCCCTGGTTGAAACACAGCCCAGCCTGAGCTGTTCGGAGAGTGAATATACTGTATATGTGAACTGCAGATTTGTTCCACATATTTTCCTCAAAGGCTGTATGTCTTTTCCTCTTTTTTTTTTAATAATGCCAGTCATAAATGTCACGTGTTGGAGCCCAGATCTCATTATTGTGAGCAGAGAAATGTATGCCAGGCAATAAATTCTTTTGTTGGAAATAACCGTGGTGACTAGAGAAATTTATGAATTTATTACTCTTTGTAGGAGCCTTTCCTCCTATGACTTAAGAAGAGATCTATCATCCTACAGGAGGCCTTGCTGGTTCTCTAGAAACCTTTGTAAGGCTTTATGTCGCATTCTCTGCCTTCCTGTCCTATGAATTCATTCCACATGCATTGCTCATTAAAAACAAGGTGTTCCGAACCCGGGCATCAGCACAGCAGCACCGCTGGCACCGGCCGTGCTGGCACTGCTCCCACACAGACCTGCTGCCACGGCTGTGGCACGAAGACTGAGCGTCACCAAGGCTCTTCCCCAGCACCTGCAAGCACTGCTGTGCATGCCAGAGCTGGCGTGGGCAGGCTGGGCCCGAGGCTGCACAGCTCCTGGGAATGGCCCTGGCGGGGAAGCTGCTGATCCCCCTCTCCTGCCCAGCACTGGATCCTCTGCCAGCTTCCTGGGAAGGGGTGAGCACACCATGGAGGCGGTGAGATGGGGCTGCCAAATGTGGAAGATCAGAGGAGAAAGTGGCATCAGTTCAGCTGCAGACAGCACATCAGGGGCCCTGCTGCCAGTCGTTGGATGGGTGGGGATCACCTACGGACAGAGCCACTGCAAAATTACACCTTGTTATCTCAGTGTCAATTATACTTTAATATAGGTCTGAAATACTCTGAATACAAACCTTTTCTGTAAGATTACAAAATGCTCAAGCACTTCTGCAATTTGGATGGCAGGGGATCAATTATTTGGGCATGAGTTTGCATATAATGACCTGCAACAGATTGTAAAGTTTCTCTGTTAGTGAAGCAATTATGAACACTGAATCTAAACTACGGCTGGAGGGGGTGGAACAGGGCCATCTGGACACAGAGACACACGTGCAGCTATGAGGGGACTCCTTCAGCCAAATGCCATAGGTACTGGGGAATGTGTGTGGTCTCCACAGAGCCTGCTGGGGCAGAAAACATGGTGTAAGAGACAGTCCAACAACAAAAATAAACATAAACACAAATAGAAATACAAATGTAAAAATAAGAAAGAGCGTTGGAAATTTTTTGCCAAGAAAGAAGTTCAAACTTCACTTCCATGTGATTACTGTTTATTCCAGAAGACCAGATCACTTCACTCATTTAATGATTTGAAACATGTTATTTTCAAAAATCCGTGAAAGCTTTCACAAACAGTCTCTCATCCAGCCAAACCCAGCTGGCAAAACTCCTGAGTGTGAGGATAGATACATTTATCACTTCTCAGCAATGAATATTAGGCTTTATTTTGTTGAAAAGAGAAACCACTCAGGGTTTTGACCATCCAAAGTGGCAATCACTGCCCTGAAACAACAGAACTCAGAGTGACTACCGTGTAGAACTCCAGAAACCACCTCTGTTAAAGCACATTCCCAGCAACAGGCT
>NW_020897723.1:4050138-4135271 GCF_003984885.1 Neopelma chrysocephalum
AGAGTTCCTAAAAGTAAATGAAAATGACATCTGGAGTTATTTTTCTCCTACCCTTAAAAATCAGCCTAGCAGGAATATCAAAGTAATCCATGAGCCTGGTCATTCCTGTAACACACTGGTATAAATCAAAAACAAAACCGTGGTCGAATTGGGTAGAAAATCATCTTCCAGAGACATCCAACTGAGCTCAGCAAAGGAGAAAAAGCTGACACAACATCTTTAAACATTTTTAATTACCCTGTCAAACTGACAATTATGGAGCTAATTATCAGGAAGACAATACCAGATATACTGAATAGCACATCAACAGTGGGTTTATGTAATTATGTAATTTAATGAATTGAAGGCTACAGTAATGGACTATATCTGGTTAATTAGAGACTCCCTTTCTGCTAATAATGCCATTTATTTTCAATTCACTGTATTTATTTTTCCTGTAAAACTAGGCACATTTCCACAGAGGATGAAGGATTCTTCACAGCAGCTCAGACACCCCTTCCTTTATGGGTGGGATGCAGAGATTTTCATGGGGACGATGAACTCCAGCTGCTTCTCTTCAATTTTCAACTTTGCCATATTCCTTAGGGGTTAGTTACATCCCAGGGGTGGGCTCCTGCTGTTGGCACTCAGCCTGCCCAAAGCCCCTCAAGTGCCCTGGGAATGGCTCCTTCCTCCCATTCCCTGCCCTGGGAATGGCTCCCTGAGTGCCCGTCTCAAGCCTCTGCTGCAAACCCAGCCCTGTGCCAGGGTGCAGAGGGAGGGACGGGGGGTCCTCAGTGGTGCACGGATGGGTCAAGGTCATTTGTCTATGGAGGTCTTGCAGGACCAGGGCTGGCTGGTGGTGCTGCTCTCCCAGCACCAGTCACAGGAAGCCAAATAAATAATTTAAACATTTTCCCTGACAGATAAAATTTGGGAGGGTTTCAAGCCTCCTAATTTCTCATTGTTGAACAAAAATTCTCTGATAAATTATTGATTGTATTTTAAATGTACCCACAGAAGCCATTTTCATTCTTCTTTTCTCTTCTTGGAAATAATTAACCTGTTTAAACTTTTTAATCACTTGAAGATATTCCCCATTAGTTGTTACTTGGTGGGGAAGGGCCCTGCTTGCCACACTGGCTTTGGGAGACTCCAAAGGGAGTAATCAGCTGTGGGAAGCCTCATGGCCACACTCCACTGCTGGGCCAGATCGTACATCCCACCTTCCCAGTGTTCCCAGGGTGTGATCTGCCTCATCAGCTTGTCCCCAAGGAGAAGAGGTTCTACAGGATAGGACCTGTTCCCGATTTGCAGGTGTCAGCTTGCACCCACGTGTCTGCCTCCAGCACGGTCTGTGTCACTAAGACAAAAAGATGCATTTGGGACTGCAGCTCCTGAGGGACAGAAAACAGCTGAAAAACTGCACTGGCCCCCTCAGTTCTGCAGAGAGGGTTGTTGAGCCACATCTGCTGTGCAGTGTTTCCCTGCAGATGTGCAGCCAGAGCCACAGCTGGCACAGTGCCGATGGCCAAGGAGCACCTGGAGACAAATGCCATGGCAGAGGGGCCCAAAGTGGGAGTACAGACACAAGCTCAACTTGCTGCCTTCATTGACTCAGTGGGTGATGGAAAGGAGCTCAGCTGAGGGGTTGGGTGAAGCCACCAGCGAAGGAGGTGCTTGGACCATGGGCTGTACCCACTGAGATGGGTGTGGAAAGGTGGGTGGTGAAGTGTCAGACGGAGCCGCTGCCACCACAGGTTCCTGCAGGCACTGCTCTATGTGCTGACCATTGCCAAGGGACAGCTCAGCTCCTGGCCTTTCTCCCCTCCTGGAGGCAGAAGTACCCTTGCCCAGGCAGCAACCACAGTCCTGCCAGAATCCCCCACACCATCTCCCAGCCAAAAAACACCCCTGCCCTGCTGCTTAGGTCTCTGCAGCTCATTTAACTCTTGTTATGGAATGGGTTGACAGGTCCCAAAACATAGATAAAAATAGTGGTGTTTCACTCCAGAAGCAGTGGGAAATGTCATAGTAATAGATCAGCTTGCTCAGGTTCTGGCAACACTTGGGTCCTTCCCAAGGAGGTGCCAGTATGTATTTATGCCAGAAACACTGAGAACTTAAAGAGAATGGGATGGAGGAAGAGCCTCTGTTTGCACCAAGCGCTGGTGGAACTTGCAGGCTGTGCAAGAGACTCATGCCCCACCAGCTGGGTGACATGGCCACCTCTGCTCCCAGAGCCAGGGCCTTCTGTGGCACGGGGGCAGTAGGCAGCTCCTTTCTTTTGCAAAGCACTGCAAGACCTGACAACTGAAAGCACCAAATCCACCTTCTCACATTTTGCAGTTTACTGGCATTAATGGCACAAATATTTGGCAAGTGACCCTTGCAGAGTTTTACTGGCTTTGCACACCCAAACATACCAAAGGACTCCCCACCTAAGTGGAAGCTGTTGTTAGGAAGGAAGAAATTAAATATTGTAAATTAATAAGAACCTGGCAATTGTGAAAACATCCTGGGCTTTTGTTGGCTTGGAGATTTATTCAGTCCTGCTGGCTTTCCAGCTGAGGCAGAAAAGATCATAAACCTGCCAAGAGAAATGCCTCTGCAAAATGTTCCAGCTATAACATTCCTCTTCCTTCTGGCACAGCAGCGAAGGTGCCCCAAAAAGGCCAAGAGCTGATCTTGCAAACCCTGTCCCCTCTGTCCTTGCCAGCAGCTGTTCAGGGGGACTAATGCCTAAAAGAGCTGACTGTTCTGCAGTTGTGATTTGGTTTGGCGGGATCCTTCAAAGCTTCCTTCTTTCTAGGATGTATTAGGCCTTGAATTGTGTTATGTGCTCATCAAGATTCCATGAGGGAGTGCTGGGAAGGAGTTCTGGGGGTGCATAGCCCCTGCTGTCAGCTCAGGCACCAGCAGCTTCTGTCAAGCATTTCCAGAATTCCCCCACCTCCCCTGAGCTGCTGTGTGGCTCCTGGTTTCACTTCAGGTTGCACCTTCAGCCTCTTCTCCGAGTTGCCCCATCCGAGCTGTGTACAAGAACCCTCTGTGAGCTTAGGTAGAATCAAAGCTTCATTTGTGAAGACACACTAGTACAAAAGTCAGACTGTGAGGAGGGTCATGGCACCTGTGCCCTGCAGTGCTGCCATGCACTCCTGTCTCCATGGGAATGGGGGCCAGGAGCAGAAGCTGCACCCAGCCACCTCTGGGAGCTCCACCAGCTGCAACTGCAGCTTCCAGCTTCCCCAAGAAGAGCCTCTGCTGAGGCAGGGTCAGGGATAAGTGCACCACATGTTCTGTTTAGAGTAGGGCACCCACGACAGGGAGATCAGGCTGACCCACAGCCCTGGGAGCTCATGGCAAGAGCAGCGGGAAAGGAACCAGCCGAGCGCTGTGAGGCACAGAAGCAGCAACAGGAACAGCTGTCTGGAGTGACATCTGCGTTCCTGCTCCTGCCTGTTAACCAGGGCAGACACAGCTCCCTGGCCCTCGCTCTCCCAGCGACACTCTGAGGTAGCAGAACATTTTGCTCCTGATGTATGAGTCAAATGCATTAGCTCGAGCCCTATGGGGAGTCTCTGAGCACTGTACTGAGCTCTGCCACTTCCCCAGGGTCAGCAGCTGATCCAACATCTTCCTCACTATCTGTCAAGGCAGCAGAATTCACCATGTATTTCTTGGGTTTATAAAAACTCCAAGACCCTGAGCCCAGGCGGAGGAGATCTGTGCTCTCTATGAGCAGCATTATCTCCAGTCAAGGAGACAGGGCCTCTGACAGGAGCTCTGCCCTGTAGACTTGCAGCCCAGATCCCAATGGACAACTAGAACCTGTTTGCATGGGATGCTTTGCCTTTGTAGGTGAAGGAACAGGATTCCATCCAGGGCCTGGAAAGGGCTAAGCAGCAAGGGCTTCAGACTTTGCCAAATATTGAATAGACAAATGATGCACGGTCTCTGTTCGCTCCTCATTTCCAGGGAGGTCCAGTACTGGGGAACCCCAGGAAGCATCTTGGGCCCATCACTCCTTCCTGCAGCATCACTCCTGCTCCCAGCCCTGTCCTCAGCCTCCCCTGTCTGGATGCATTAATGCCAAACTGTCTGCAATACTTCCCAGGCCTTTGGCAGTGTCTCACTGTCTGCAGAGCCAGCAGTGACCACACGTGCTCTCCTCTGCCTCAGTCCGGTGCCCCCCTATGCCCTCACTCCTCTGGCTTCTTCCTGTGTTCCTCCATGAGCTTATCAGCTGTGCTGACACTTGGGCTTCATCTCTCTTCATCTCCCTTTCATGCAATGACACAGGCAGCCTTCTTTTCCAATCATTTAGAATTTTTTGCTACTTTACAGTCTAAGATTTTCTGACTGATAATGGAAGGATCATCAGGAGGGACATCCCCATCACTTTGCTCAGTTGACTGCCTCTTGCACTTGCTGGGCTTTCAAATATCCAGGGTGCCCTGGATTCTAGCTTTCATTTCTAGCTCTTTCTGTGGATCCTCCTGGGCAGGTGCTTCCTCTCACCCCTCCTGCTCTGGCATGTCTTTGGCAGGAGTTCAGGTTGGATAAGCAGAGTCATCTCCTCTAATCTGGGACCTGTGAAATGCCAGATTTTGCATCTGAGTTCAGTTTCCATCTTGGGCTCAACCATCCATTAGCCAGAGGTACAAGCTGAGTCTCCACAGAGTGCCAGTGAAAGTGAAGGGCCAGCAGAGCTGGGGGCTGAGGGCAGGAGGGATGATCAGGGCACAGCGAGGAAGAAACTGCTCAGGCACAAAGGCAGCACCACTTCCAGAAAACAACTGTGCCATCATTCCATCATCCCTGGAGCAAAACCCTCCAATGCCAGAGCCTGGTGTAGCAGAAAGAACAAGGGGGGCTCTGGTGCCAAGGAGCTGACCATGAACAAAGCAAATGCTGATCCTCCTGCTCCTTCTGCAGGCTCAGAGGAGGAAGAAGAGCGGCACTGGGGGCTTCAGGAAAACAGCCCTGGAACTGAGGAACGGCCCAGAGTCTCTGGGGCCAGAGCAGAGAGCACAGTGCTGGCTGCAGGGCTGCTCTGCTGGCAAAGCACAGCCCAGCTTGGCCGCTGCCAGCACCAGCTTCTCTTTGCTGACACCACTCAGCTGTCACCCATGGGGTGGGTGCCCTGCAGCACCCATCTGCTCTCACCCCACCAAGGCTGCCCCATCCCACTTCTGCCTGCAGACCATGGGATCAGCTCCTGTCCACCCCAGCACAGAGGTCAAACCCAAGATTTTCCTGATGACCAGTACAGCAGGGCTGCAGGGTAACTGAAGAGTTCTGTTTTCCGGCTTCCAAATGTTTTTGCAGAGCTCCATCTAGGGGGCATGCTGCTGGACCGGGCTGCAGAGCAAGACACGTACCAGTAAATAAGTCAATGGCTCCTTCCCCTGGCCCGAGGCCCCTCGTCACACACTCACGGTGCTAATTAAAAAGGGAGGGAACAGCCCATAAATTTTACAGTTTATTCTAGCTTCAGTTAAGCTGGTTTTAAAAGAGCTGATGAAGGTAAGTGCACCTGTGCAGATCAGTGGTGCATCACAGACAGAGAGCCAGAGCACTTAATTAAATGTTATTGTAGGAACAGCCCTCATCGGACAAGACTGAATATTAAAGCATCAATTTTCTGAACGAGACTGGCTGTAATCAGAGTCTCCTGCTTGGGAAAGCAAAAGTAATCCCAGCTGCTGACACCAATGTCCCTCGGAGAGTGGCAAAGTACCACAGCCATGGAAGCGCCCACTGCTGCAAAGGACAGAGTGGCCCGAGGAGAGAGAAGACCCTGGGGTCCTGCTTCACTTGTGGATGGTCCAGCACAGGGAGCTGCATCCCAGACTACCCTGAGAGCTGATCAGCCACAGCAGCACCCCCTGACCCCACAGCCGGACGCTGTGCTGGTGGAAGTGTCACAGCTGTGGCAGCAAACAGCCTGGGTCACTGACAATCGCTCCAGAGGGGTTACAGCAGATCTACCCATCCTCTATGTGGTTTTATTTTCAGGTGAATCGTGGTGTCTCATTTTACAGCCTCAGCCTCAAGATGAAAGAATAGCGTTAAACATCACAAATCCTCTAATATTGCTGTGCCTAGAGTTGGAGGCCCTCACATATGCAGATATTACTTCTCTGTTGCTCTGAGGTCTCTTTCTAATTTAATACTTTACCGATATTGCAAAATTCATAACGTGGGCTTCTCCAGAGGAACGCAGCTTATCTCCCAGGAAGGGGCGGTCTGTCACTGCAGTGGATTCCCTGCTATTCCACCCTGTCCCCATGTCCGGATGGAGGGGCGATGGATGCCAGCACACACCTCTGCCCCTTGCAGGCTCTCTGTGCCCAGTCAGCCTTGATGAAGCTGCAGCAAGCATGGGGCAAAGGCTCTGCCTGTGGGTCCTTCCCATCCTCCAGTGGTCTTCAAGTTCCCACCCTGAGCCCTGACACATCCCTCATCTAAACACCACAAGCTGGTGGGTAGAGGGGACGGGATGGCAGGGCTGGCAGCTAGATCTGCTCTTTGCTGGTACTGTCAGATCAAATAGCTGCTAATTGACCAATGTGTCTCCTTTTGCTGAGCTATTAGCCACGGCACCATGTCAGCTTCCTGACATTAATTATCTGTGAGTTAGCAGGATCTGAAAGCATAAATAAGGGTTTGCCATAATGGCAGGGGAAGCTCAGGACCGCAAGGACTGATGTGGTCACCGTGCCCTGGTGTGGTGGGTGCCATCGCTGGGCACGAGGCCAGCAAGGTGTCGGGTACCACAGAGAGCAGCCAATTCTCCCCAAAACCACTCAGAGTTTGGTTGGATTATCGTAGTCCAGGGACACCCTTATTCTTAGGCCACTTTCATCAGTGACAACAGTACCAGAGACCACAGCACCAGACAGCAGTACCAACAAGCCCACAGCATGCTGACATGAGCCACAGTGGCTGGGCTTTGCCCTGGTTTGGAAGCCAACACAAACATGAAATGCAGCAGAACAGCCTGTGCCAAGCCCATGAGGGTCATTCCTCCAGCTGATCATCACCAGAGAGAGAAAAGAATCAAACATAGCAAACCTTGGCACATGTCTCCTTTCCTGGCAGCTCTAAGAAGTTCTGATTAGCCCCCTTGGTTAAAGGGGCTCTGACTGTCCCCTCATCAGCCGCCTCTGAGACCAGCAATGCTCAGCAGTCAGCAAAGCAAACATGCTCCAGGCACTGCACTGAGAGGGCTGCGACGGGTTTAACACACACTTGTCTGTGTTCCACACGTGCATCTGCATTCAGCAAATAGTCTGAAAGTGCTCTGAAGGAGCAAGGAGGCTCTGGACCCTCCTTTCCTCATCGCAACACAGCTCTGTACAGACCTCCAGTCCAGCCCTTCTGGCCCCACTGAGGGGCTGGGACACTCACACCACTGTTGCTCCAATGCCAAGCTAGCCACTCCTAGGAGAGGGGATGGAAGTGCTTCCTGATGCAGAATCCCACAGTCTGGAGAGGGAAGACCGAGCCCCCACAGCTGGAGCAGCACCAACCAGCCCTGACACCCAGACTGGGGACCAGCTGGGGAGCAGCATGAGTTCGGGGTGATGAGGGACAGAGCTCTGATGGCAGAACCTGCAGCCAGGAGGAGCCAGATCACCTCCCTCCCTCCAGATGTGACTTATTTGAGACTATGTCATTATACCCTTTTAGAATAATGTAACTGATGCATGATACATGACACTGAAACTCCTGGCCGGGACCATCAGCACCATCTCACTGTGCTCCTTCTCCTCTGCCTGAAGCTCAGGCTCAGTCTGTGCCTGCCAGCACTGCCAGCCAGCTGACGGTGCCCCTCACTCTGCCGCCTCTCCCCGCTCTCTGTGCCACATGGCAGGCACTCAGGGAGTCACATCCAGGAGGAAATGGAAGCAGTCTCCAGCCCACACTTCACTCCCACCAGTGCCAAGCTCACACATGGCAGGGATCTGGCTGTCACCCAGCCCTTGCTCTTCGCCAGCATCTGCTGTCCCAGGGAGCCTGGGGACACCTCAAGGACAGACTGGGCTGCCTGCAGCACCCACAGCTCTTCTGCTTCCCTCTGCTGTCCCTGAGCTCTGCCCCAGCAGCTGCCCCAGGCAGCTTTTCTCAAGTAGCTTTACCTAATTCCTGCAGTGCTGAATCCAGGTGTACCAGCCCATGGGGGACAACTCTGACCATGAGTGACACACAAGCAGGGAAGGACAGCCCCTTGCCACGTACCCTGTCACCTGTCACCCTGCCCATGGCTCCACTCCTGGCCTGTTTCTGTGGGCTTCTTTCCTTGTGTGTTTAACCCTGCTCTTGGGAGCAAATAAATTCCTGCTCTGTTGAAAGAGCCAGCAGGTTCAGCAGTGAGAACATGGAGTGTGGTGGGTTTCTGTCCCCCAGGGCAGCTGATACCCCCCAGCCTGTGGCCAGATCCATGGCACACGACATCCTCCTTGGCATTTCACCAGTTACCACCTGGGCAAGGTGGGCAGCAGGTTCAACCAGCCAGGCTTGCCTTTCACTGGAGTGGCACAGCTTTGAGGGAATCCAGACCTTTAGCCAAAGGGAGATGGATATGACCTTCTGGACTGTAATTGTAACAATCTTGCTATTTTTATTCCCTAGTAGCTAAAATATTTCAAAAAGTGAATGACCCAAGGTCATTAAACTGTGTAAAGAGATTACTGCAGGTATTTCCAGACATCTATCAGAAACCAAGTCACCATGACTGCTGATGACTAGAGAAGAGCACAGGTTGGCAAACAGTAAATTGTCCTGGTTTATATCCCTTCAGAATTTTTGCTGACGTTTCCTAATTCTTCATATCCAATTTGATGACCACATTAATTAAAATTAGAGTTGAATAAGAGGTACCTTTATCCTCTTATCACCCTATCTAGTATGAAGAATGAGTCTAACTTTTGAAAAATAGCATGAAGATAGATAACTGTATAATGCAGGTTCTTTAAACCAGTTTCTCATTTAAGTGTTGTTATTTTTGGGGACTACTTCTGCTCGCCCGTAATATTCAAAAGAGATGTGCAAAGATTGTTTAGAAGTTGTAGGCTGCAGCAGTACATCGCTCATGACTCCATGCAAGGGGCACTACAGAGCATCCCTGCCACTCCCCTGCACAGCAGCAGTGCCACTGGTGTGCCCTGAGTGATGGACATGATGCAGGCAATAACACCCTCCCTGTCCAGGGGCCCCAGGGGGTTTCCCAGGCAGCAGCATCTGTGCTGAGCAGGATGGGGCCAGCACATCCACTGCTGGAGTGAGCACATGCTCCCAGAGGCCTCTCTTTAGAGGCCACACAGCAGCACTAGACACTGCTGCTCATGGCAAAAGTACAACACAAATTGTTATACCAGGATTAGATTGGGGTTTTTTGTCATTTTTTTAATTTTGTTTCATTGGGGGAGAAAAAAAAATATCAAGCTAGAGCTAACACGATCAAGGTGTGCCCATGAGCAGCCCAGAATGCTGTGAAATCACATAAAAGATTTGATCACAGTCAATATCAGCTGCTGAGCTATAATAGCTTTTGTGATTCTCCTAACAGGATTTTAATTTTATGTTTATTATTTGGGGACCAGCGAAGCACAGGAAATGCCCGTGTGGTGATGCAGGCCCCTTTCCCTCTGTTCTCCAGAAGGATGGGAAGACTCGAGCGCAAAGCAACCTGACTTTCAGCATTTTCAATTTTTATTTGTGTTCCCCAGGCTTGGCAGGAGAGAGTGAACTTAATTAAAATCAATGGAGAAATAGAACGGGTTAAATCACAATATGAATATTCTTGGTGCCAGTACTCAGACAGTGACTCCTCCAAGGCTGAAGGGGCCTCCAGTCCCCTATTGCCTCCAACAACAGCAGCTCTCGAGCACAGCAGGCCCCCTGCAGAGGTTGTGCCCTCCCTCCCTGGCTCCCTCGGCAGGGATGGGAGATGGGAAGCAGCCAGGATGTGCTCCTGCAGTGGGCAGTGCGTGCTGTCCCGGGCACACAGCGCGTTCCCCAGCACCTCGCTGGCCAGCTGACCCCTGTGCAGAACCCCAGCTCCACAGACCCCAGCTCCCTTTCCAGGGCTGAAGGAGAGTTGTCTCATTCTTTCCCTCAACTGGGAAGCTTGTTTGGCAGTGTGTGCTTTCCACAGCCACACACAGCATCGTCTTCCCCTTGCCAGCTATACCCGGGGCCCTGCTGCAGAGCCAGAACTGGGAACAGGCTTGGGACACGGTTGGCAGTGGCAGGAGAGGGGCTGCTCCTTGTGGGAGGTTCAGCTTCTGAGACCCACCACAAACCAGAAACGGGAACAAAAGAAATGGGGAGAGGAGCAGCAGGGGAAGGGGATGCCGAGAGGGAAACGCCAGCCCAGCCCCAGCCTCAGCCCCCCCCCTTATTCCCCAATGGGCTGTTTCAGGTCAATCTCTGACAGCTTTTCAGAAGCAAATAACAGCTTTTTAGAGTCAGCTGCCAGCAGGCTTTGATGGACTTTAAAGCTTATCAGAAGTGAATTGCCATTTGCAGTGTGCTGAGCTCTCCAGCCTCCAGT
The DNA here is from genome assembly GCF_003984885.1 of Neopelma chrysocephalum. Taxonomy (NCBI): domain Eukaryota; kingdom Metazoa; phylum Chordata; class Aves; order Passeriformes; family Pipridae; genus Neopelma; species Neopelma chrysocephalum. The sequence goes on from NW_020897723.1 coordinate 4,060,682, forward strand.
GGGCCAGAGCAGTGCCAGGAATGCCTCTGGGCTGGCCTGCATTGGTGGCCGCAGCACTTGCCACCCGTGTGCCCACAGGAGATCTGCTGAGGGCACCCAGGTGCTCCCCCCTGGCCAAGAGCAGACACCATCACTGCCCTGCTGCCTCCTCAAGAGCCACTTTTTCCAAGCCTCTCTGAGTGTTACAAGCACTACATGGAGCCACAAAACGGAGCAGTGAGCAGCTGGTGCCCCTCGAGTGGGGCAGAGCCCTCGGCTCGGCGTGGACCATGAGAAACCACGCAGCCATGAGGCAGCCCCAGGCAGGGCCAGGCAGACCATCCACCTTGGCAGACTCAGCACTGCCTCCTCCTCACCCTGGGAACCTGCAATCAGCATCATACCAGGGCTCCATCCTCCCACCACACTTAGCTGCCGCCATAGCCATCATGCAAGAGCCATGGGGCCTCCTCTTTCCACACAGTGAAGGGTTCAGCCTTCATAAAATAAAATCATTTTTCCATTGTTTAACACTGCATGCCAATCCCTTCCAGATGAATTAATTTCTTAATCACACTTTTGATGGAGGAGACTGTTAGAGCCCATGCGGGAGCGGTTAATATTAGTGCCATTTAATTGTCGAAAGCTTTTCATATCGTAAACCAGGCGCACAGTCGAACAATAAACCCGCAGGTAACAGGCCTCCCGGCACTCATAGCTTCTGGCTCTGACAGCAGCTGCCACGTGCCAGACCAGGATGGCTGGTGGCTGAGAGGGCTCTGCCACATCCCCAGCCCTGGCAGCCCCAGCTTAGCGCAGTGTGGTGACCCCGGAATGTGGGGAGCCCATCGCCCCCCTCCAGGCTGGGCTGCTGCCGGCGGGCACACGGCACAACACAGTGCTCCACACATACATGGGCTGTTCATGACTGCATTTTTCTTCCAGTCAATCTTTCACAGATTTATGCAAGAGAAATGGGAACATTAAATGTCCCTTTGCTGTAATTCAGCATGCAGCAAGAGATACAGATTTAAATATTTAGTAGCATGTAACTGGCTAAAAGCCTCACCAACATTTTTAAAAATCACTTCTTAATAAAACTGGATTGAAATATTCCCCACGCTTAGAATTTATGGTTGGTAATCGGTGGTATTGTGATTAATAGGAGTGAATATATATTTATGGCCAACAAATATTAATGAAGAAATAATATGGGAGCCCAACTTCAGGCTGTGCAGATGCTGTTGCTCTGCACCATTCCTTGAGAAATGCTGGCATGAAACAAACACAAAGGCCAGATCAACAGTGTTGTTAGACTGAAAAATCCAGGAGGAAAGGAGTGTGGTCTGGACACAGAGGCCAGCTCGGAGACGGATGCACTCGGTGGGAGCCTCTGCTAGAGGCTGCACAGGCATGACTGAACTCGCCCCTTGCCTGCAGATCAGACATCCTGTGTCTGAGTCGAAGCCTGCAAATGCTCCTGCACGACTGATTCCTATCAGGGTGAGCCATTTAATTGCATGTGTTTCCCCATGATTATAAACCTGGAGGCAAAGCCCTCAGTAACTGCTCCTCTCTTCTGTGCAGTGGCAGGAAGACATTTATCTTCAGGTGATGATCTCGATTACTGCCTGGGTGCAGTGCAGGCGGGAGCAGCACGCTGATTTCTCTGCACGCTGATTTCTCTGCATGTTGATTTCTCTGCACGCTGATTTCTCTGCACGCTGATTTCTCTGCACGCTGATTTCTCTGCACACTGATTTCTCTGCATGTTGATTTCTCTGCACGCTGATTTCTATGCACGCTGATTTCTATGTATGCTGATTTCTATGTATGCTGATTTCTATGTATGCTGATTTCTCTGCACGCTGATTTCTCTGCACACTGATTTCTCTGCACGCTGATTTCTCTGCACGCTGATTTCTCTGCACACTGATTTCTCTGCACTTCGCACCCAGCAGGAAGAGCTTGGTTTTTAGTGTCAGCTGTCTTCTGCACCAGAACCTCAAATTAACACATGAGCCAGACCAAGGAATCCCAGAGAGTCCTGGGGATCCATCAGATGACAGGTCCCCCCTCAGACAGCAGGCTTCATGCCCATAGGGGCTCTGCCTGTGCCCCAGCCTGGACTGAGCAGAGGGAGCCATCGGGCTCCCCAGGATTCATGGGGTGTACCAGAGCCCACAGGCACTGAAGGCAGAACACCATCCCAGGGGACCTGCTTCAGGGAGTCACCTTCACAGCAGGAGCACTTGGAGCAGCTGTCACACCTCCCTGCCCTAGGAGGAGGCTGACACTGGCCCCCACGCCAGCAGCACTGCAGAGCCATGCTGTCAGTGAGAGCCACAGCAGCCAAAGGAAACATTTCCAGCATTAAATAAAACAGACATGTTTTTTCTACAATAGAAGCTCTCTGATCCTCTCTGATTTGCATAAACAGACAATTTGGCTATAAACAATTTCAATATAAACTGGTATTTACATATAGAACAACTCACTCAAAATACAATTAAAGGCCTTGATGGATTGTAAAATGCCAAAATATTTAAAAGGCTTCAACAAGTGCTTGGTTTACATCTCCTTGGTCAGACATAAAACTGAAGTCTGTTTACATTTTCTCGGCCAGAGCTCAGAGCACATGGAGCTTCTGGCTCCCTGCATCAGCACGCACAGGGATTGATTTGCTGGTTATTCCTCCACACAAGGAATCATCTGTGTTTTCTCTAAGAACAGATTTAAAATAGGAAGGCTACGGCTCACCTCACAGCTCTGCTTGCTCAATACCCTTAAAGGAATCTGCAGGGCCACTGTTTTCCATATTGTCCAGAAAAGAGAGGCTGGGAGGATGCCATTCATCCTTTAGAAAGACAGAGCTATTGCACCAGAAAACAAGACCTGGATCTCACCCCAGGCTGCCTGAAAACAGTAGCATCCTAAATCAGCAGCAGCCTTTGCCAGTTTGGGCCAGAACTTCTGTCTGTCCAGAGAAAGCACCTGACTCCTCAGCATTCACCAGAACAAAAACCAAAGCCCACCTCTCCCCACTCCCCAGTGTCCCTTGCTTCTGAGCTCTCCCCTTCTCTCCATTGAAAAACTGAGTACCCAACACAAAGGAGAACAGCTCCAGCATCAGCAGAGTCCTGCTCACCCCAAAAGGCTGCGGCCCTGCCATGAGAGGTGGGAGATACATGTCCCAACCACACTTGGAGAGGAAGTATAGCACAGCCCAGGCCCCCACATCCTGGAAGATGCGCTACCAGGAGGAGGGTGCAGGCAGGAGCCTCCTTGGCACAGCAGACCTACACAGCTCAGCTCACCAGGCAGGAGTTTTGCAGTACATGGCAGCCAAGCGAGGTGGCAGGAACCAGGCTGCACACTCCTGTCTGGTTCAGCTTCACACCCTCAGAGCTTGGCTGTCAGAATCAGCACACGAGTCACCCAGCCAAGACTGTCCCAACTGCCACGAGTGACAGATCCCTGGAAATCTCACCAGACACTTGGTATTTTTAGCCCCAAGTTCTCTGCCTCTGACTGCACACTGAGGTTATTTGAGAAGAAGAGAAGGCTGGAGCCTGAGTTGCTTCCCAAACCACACGAGCCTAACACACCACCTACTGCTGAAATAATAAGCAAGAGCGATTGGCCTGTCTGACCATTCTCAGAACATTTTGAAAGCTGCTCATAGATGCATTTCTTTTCTTCAAGGTCAGATTCTTCAAGGGCTACAGGCTGAACAATTCCACATACATCCTAAAAATACAGAGCTTATTTATAAACTGCTTAATGTATTTTAAAGGGCAGGCACTCCACATTTTACTTTTTATTGCCGCGTCCATCTCTGCCGCGGTGTTTACCCTCTGTTCTGCCAAGGTGTGTCTCTGCAGCCCTGCTGCTGTGCGGCTGACACGCTCCAACACCAGGAGCTCAGTCGAGTGCAGCCCCTGCAATCTGTCAGAGCTCATGGAGGGGATCCACACACCTTCCCAAATACCACTGAGCATATAAAGCAAAGCAAAAACCCATAAGCAATCACTGACCACGGAGCTCAAAGAAAGTAAAGACTGAGAGCTACACTTACAAACCCCACGACATCAGCCTGGGAATGTGCTGCAGGAGCAGCTCCAGAAGGGAACAGGCTTTGCTCGTGGCAGAGCAATGTCCTTGATGTTGGGAGCCTGTTCCACTCGCAGGGAGCCATTTGCCTCCCTACGCTCTTTTACGCTTCTTCCCAGGCTGCAGCAACAGCCCAACCCCTCTGCCTGCCTGCAGGATGAGGCTGTGTGAGAACCCAGGCTCTGCCAGCACGCCGAGAACCCCTGCACCCTGCTGGGGGGCACAGGCAGCAGGACAAAACTTCAAGTGAGCCCAGTACACTGAGAGCCCCCAGACCCCACTGGGGGCACAGGCAGGGTGGGCAGGTGACACACCCCTCTGGGAGGTGCTGCCCAGAGAGCCCATGTGGGTCACCCACTCCTCTCCTGCTCCCCACTGCTCCTGCTGGGCAGTGGTGCCCCTCAGCTCACAGCCCCGCCAGCAGCCCCAGCCCCATGTGGGACAGGCAGCAGAATAAAGGGATCATTTACTCCACCAGGTTCAACAACGCTGTATTAATTGGGCTTGCAGAGGGTTCTCATCCCTCCTCAGCCTGCCCCTCAACACCATGAGCACCTGGCAGGGCCTTCCTGCACTGACTCCTCCAGTGGATTGTCCTTCCCCAGGCCATGGTGGAGTCCTTTGTTTGTGCTGCTGCTACTGCCCAGCAAGTTGCAAGTGTAATTTATTATAATGCAGCATATGGATGTTCTCTTTTCCATTTGTCTGCATTAAATAATTATTTAAGCTATATTAGGTATTTTTCAAATAAACTGTCAGCATGTTAAGTTTCCTTATTGTAGCTGGAGATTTAGAGCAGCAATTTGTATGGATCCTGGCTCTTGCATGGAAAGGGCTTTCTGCAGGCTGAAATTTTGTCATGACCATGTTTTACGAGATACTAGAACTTAACCTCAAAATCTGGGGAGAAGGGAGAAACGGGTGAGGGGAAAGAGGCTGTCCAGGGTGCCTGGCACAGCAAGAGGCTCCCAGTTGTGCTTCTACTGTAAACTCAGAGGCAGCAGCTGATGGTGGGGCAGCAGAAGACAAACCAGCGTGACTGCCACCCCAGGTCACAGGTACCCACTGTGGCTCCACAGGGCTCCTCTGCTCCTCCCTCCTGTGCAGGAGAGGGACTATCCCTGGCTCAGGGACTGACAGGGGACTGACCTCAGCCCTCCCGTGGCCCATCCCTCCTGGGATCTCAGAGGTCTCACCACATAAAGCTCACTGAAAGCCAAGTGCTTCCTCCATGGATCCTGCCTGCAGCCCCTCCAGGGCAAGAGGGGGATCCCAGGTCCCCAGCCCCCCAGGCAGGGCTGCCCCCAGCACCATGCAGGGCAGCAGGGGCATGCCTGCCCTGAGGGCCCCAGTGCCCCCAGGGCCCCACATCCCTGGAGGGTGCTCCAGCACTTCTGACTTGGAAGCTGCAATGGGGAGGGAGCTGTGGGGAGTGGCTGCAACTCCTCCCCTCCAAGTGGCCCCCTGTGCGTGAGGTGCCCTGAAGCTTCAACCTGCGTAAATACAGAAACTACAAAGACCCAGGGACAAGTTCCTTGTGACACACACAGCACATGACACAGCCACCAGCACATTTGGACTGTGTCTGCATCATGGGATGGTCAGCACAGAGATGGAAACCTACCTAGTTTTCAATTCTTGCAAGAGAGCACATTTTTTCCTTTATAGATTCTTGACACTTAACCTACTTAATGCTTTTTATTTGCATTGATCACATTTTATAGTATGATTAAATTTGTATGGAAGAGAACCAATTAGTTTTGTTTTACACTTATTGAATCCACTTTATGGTCAGACAAATTAACTCTCAGTAGTTAGTTTGATTTATCCAGCAACATAAAGCTTGACAATCTGTACTCTCAGATAATCAGTTTTAAAAGAATTATCTTTATTGTTATTTTCCCTGCTTGGGAGAAACCATTAAACCTGGAGACAGGTATGAAGAAGAAGCCAACACTCTCTGCAGACTGGTGCTACCTGGAGATTTCCAAACTCAACCTGCCTGTTGGCATCCTGCCAAAGCCTCTGCCAAGAGGCACCACTGTGTTCTGGACAGGGACGGCTTCCTGGCAGAGAGCGAGTGCCAGCAGAGTGATCCTGTCCTGAGGAACAAGAACCAGGCTGTTTTAGGAAGGTCACTTTGCTCCCTGTTAGGGAACTGTACATGGGGACAGGACCTAAGGGGAGCAGAGAGCACCCAAGCTGCTGCCCCAGGGAGCAGCTGGAAATGCTGAGCCAACAGGGTGTACCCAGGGAAAATTATCAATGGGAGAGCTAGAGGAAGGGCTCAGGAAAGAAGCAGCCTGGGCACCCTGTCAAGCCCTGCAAGGATGGAGACCCGCCCCTTTCCCCTCAGCCTCTGCCTGGGGTCTGCCTGTCCCATTTGGTCTGCAGTCTGTCCTGAGGACAGGAGCTGTCCTGGTGCTGTGGTAGGCACTGGAGGGGGTGCCCTGGTCAGAAGCACGTGTAATGGGGGCGAGCCTTGCTGTCCTCACACACAGCTCACAGGGCATCATTCTTTCCATTGCTGTGTCACTACAGAGATGTGTGTCAGGATGGGGCACAGGCCATGGCTGATGGCTGCCCTTCAGAAGTGCCCTGCTCCAAGGCTGTCCCCTCTCTCTCTGTCACTTGGGCAGGGCACACAGTTTGGAAGAAACGATTGCCAGTGCTGGTGATATGTTCCTCTGTGCTGGAACAGACCCCTTCCAGCTCTGCACAGAGATGGGTCTCTGTGAGGTCTTCCTCCTGTATTCCTTAAGCTGGGCTCAGCAACCTGCTCATGGCTAGCAGAGACCACCAGAAGAGAGGTTTATTACTGACAGTGACACTGTCATTGACACAAGGAAGCTGCCTGGCACCTGGGCAGCTCTGAAGCCCAACCTCATTTGTATTCGGCAGCTACAAGTAAAAAGATTTTGTTACCAGTTAGTAAATGAGATGTAGTTAATAAATTGGCACATGTGAGCAGGCTGCCAGTTGTTCTCATGCAATGCAATAAATAAAGAGATGAAAGCTGATTATTTCATGAGAAGGAGCTGTTTTGTTAAAGGGTGAGGTGCATGAGAGGTGTTACTTTTTGGCAGGCAGTGGCCATGTTTGATGATCATTCATTTCACGGATCTTCACACGGCAGTCAGGATGCTGCCAAGTCTGCTGAACTGTGCAGGGAGCCCCTTCCTGACAGCTCCATCACCACCAGACCCTCCCACCTCCTCGGCACCTCACACACAGGGAGCTCCTGTCACTGAGGCAAGATCAAATACGGCAGGGACAGAAGGAGCCACATCAGGTTACCCTGTACAGCAGCTAGATAGGAAAACCTAATATGCTAGAAAGGAAAACTGTCCCAGGAAAAAGGAACTCTGGAAATCCTGGGAGCAAATCCATTATCAGGCCTCTCCTTTGCCCCTTATTGATCCTGTAACATTAAATTCAAAAGTAGCACCTTTTACCAGACATAACAGCAGTTGTTCTCTAAAATATCAAGCCTAAATATGACACTGAGAGTATATCAGCAACAGACTTAAGAACTGGGAGACAGAAGTGTAGTTTGTAGGACTGCATCCAACAAACAAAAGCAGCCCAGCACTCCTCGGAAGTGGGTACAACTTTGCCGGGTCCTTAGAGGACACAATTGCACCTCTCCCTTGCAAGGGTCCCCTTAAAAAGCTTCATATGTGCAGATTCCACAACTGCCATTTGGCCAAGCCATGAAGCACTGTGAAAGGCAAAGCTTGTGCTGGGAGCAGCACACCATCTGTTCAGGCCTGAAAGACAGGAAACCACTATCACAACTCCAATCTAATCATGATCAGCTGGCTGGCAGCTGACAAGCAGACATGCTGTCTGGTGAAGAGCAAAAATGCTTATCAGCTGAGTGCTGCAAGAGAGAAATGAAGTGTCTGATGCACTGAGGGAGAAGCACAAGAGCGGGCAGCTAAAACAAGGCTAACGAAAGAGGCAAGTGTTGTGGTCCAGTGAAAATTAGGGAGTACCTACACAAGGTTCCTCTACTTGCACCCATACACCTCTGGTTAAATTCACATCCACTATCAAACAGTAGGGAAAATGTGTAGGCCAGGAAGCAGTCAAATACATTCACAGGAACAAAACTAAAGCCTCCAGCAGAGACAGGAACCAAGTGCTACGTGTGAACCCCAGAGTGCAGGAACTAAAACATGCACTGCACAGAAAAGCTTCATCTCTGGGAAAGCATGGAAGATGTTCTGTGGAAAGGACAATGACAGCAGATCCCTGAAGAGGCTAAAGTCTGCTCTACTGAACTTCGGGATAGTAGTAGTATATTTTACTGAATTTTAATTATTAAACTGTACATACTTCAGCCCATAGAAAAAAACCACCTTCTTCTGATTCACCTCTCTATCCCACTGCAGTGGGGGAGCAACCAGCAGCTGTGTGGGATTGAGTTGTTGGCTGGGACTAAGCCATGACAGCATCTCCTGTTCAAACGCATTTGCTGTGTTTATCTCCTTTCCAAACCTTGTTATCCCAGGAGCACCTGAACACCCACAGCCATTAGTGATGTAGATGCTCCAGATGTACTGGGGAACTGACCCCAGGGCAGTTCTCTGGGCAAAGATTTAACTCCATAATGAATTTGTCACTTCGTTATCGGGCTAAATAGTGAATGCCAAGGAACAACATATTTCTGCTAGTTACTGTGACATCCCTCTTGGGGTCATAGAATCACAGAATGATCGAGGTTAGAAAAGGCCTCTAAGACCATCGAGTCCAACCATTCCCCCAGCACTGCCCAGACCACCACTAACCCCTGCCCCAAGTGCCACATCCACACATCTTTTAAATCCCTCCAAGGATGGTAACTGCACCACTGCCCCGGGCAGTCTGTGTCAGGGCTGAACAACACTCTCAATGAAGAAATTTTTCCTAATTTTCTAAATCCCATCTAAACCCCCTCCGTGCAACTTGAGGCCATTTCCTCTTGTCCTGTCCCCTGTTCCCTGGGAGCAGAGCTCTACCCCCACCTGGTTCCACCCTCCTGTCAGGGAGTTGGAGAGAGCAAGAAGGTCCCCCCTGACCCTCCTTTTCTCCAGGCTGAGCCCCCTCAGCTCCCTCAGCTGCTCCTCATCAGACTTGTGCTCCAGACCCTTCCTCCATTCTCTTCTCTGGAACTGGCCTGCTGCAGAACTGTCCTCTTTCAACACCTTGTGGAAAGCCCCACCTAAATAACATCAAATTTAATTTTGGGCAAACTGGAAGATAAAAAAGGTGAAAAACTTAACAGAGACATATTTGCTATAATGGTATGACAGCTATTCCTTGAGCAGCACAAAGCACAGCCCTGCCTGGGCTCAGCTCTGCACAGGAAATGGTAATAAGAGTTTGCCAGTCATGGTTGTTTCCTTATTGATGACAATGGGGATCTGTAATAGACATAGATTGTCCTGAAACTTCTCTTCCATTTGTCATTTCAAGCTTGCAGTTTGAATCAAAGGATTTACTCAAAAGGTGTTTCGAGGATTTTGCTGCATTCCTGTTCTGTATGTAAGAAGCTTTAGTTGTTTCTGAAACAGGCTTGTTTCAGCCAACTTCAGCACTCAGGGAATTGCATCAACAGAGGCACCATAAAACACCCGGTGCTGGATCACACCTACAGCCTCCCACCAGCAAACATGAATCTCCTGTGCTGTTCTTGGCCAAGACACAGTCGACACAGTCAACACAGCCAGTACTTAAGGAAACAGAAAGCATGTTGCAATTGAGTAGGATGAAGGGCTAACTCCAAAATCACAGCACACCCTCACGGATCATAGCAAAAGGGAGAGAGCACCAGGGAGGAGAGGCAGGAAAAATCCCTCTATCCCCAGCCCAGCCCTACAGCCCATTAGAGCTCTGGCAGAGCGGGTGTGCTGAGCAGGGTGTGACACTGGACAATGCTGACCTCCTGTCACTCACCAATGGACACGGCTCTGTAAGCCAGGTGTAGCTGGGCACAGGCCAGGCTGCCTGCAGGGACGGGGACATGGACAGTGTCTGTGCCGTGCAGGGAGCAGGACTCTGGGCTGGGGGCTGGGGGCAGGGCCAGTCTCTGGTCCCCATTTCCTGTGGGCATATGGGAAGTTGAGCCCAGGCCAGGAGTGTCTCTGTAGAGACAGCAGTGGTGACACAAGAGCCCTGTTTTCATGTCAGATAAAGGGAACAGGCAGCACCTCCCTGAAATCAGAGGCACTTTCTTCAAGAGCTGTAGCTCTAAAACCACTTCTCTGCAGTTGAAGCGATCCAGGATGTGCATCTCTAATGGTGAATGGCTGCAGCAGCTCAAAGCCCTGACCCAGAAGAGGCTCCTGCAAGCATGATGCTCTCATAGGAGGCAGAGCACAGTCCGGGGGGCAGTGCAGCCCCCCACCTTGGGAGAGCCTCCTCCAGGGCAGGAAGGCTTCACTTCACTGAAGAAACTGAACTTAAGAAGTTTTCAGGCTACTATGATACATCCAGTTTTGCTTTTTAACGTCTGCTTTTCTTTTTCTCCTGTCTTTGGTCTTTCATTTCTTTCTGGAACAATAACCAGAGCGGATAAGCATGCTTTAATCTGCTCCCAGGGAAAGGTGGAATGCTGATTGCTTGCTCTGCCTCTTTTGGACAAGTGTTTTTATCCTGTATTGCTATGGGGAAAGGTCTTTGCTCTTCAGGCACCAGCTTTTGTCTTTTTGTGAGCTGAAGGGTTTTTCCCAAAGTGAGTACTGAAATGCTTCAATGATCTTTAAAAGAGAGTTCTGCAGATTTTGTGAGATTTCAGGCTGCAGTAAAAGAAAAGTCTAACAAGCTGAATGTCATTTTTTTTAAGGAGATAAGAAAAAGGCTACTGGAGCTGTCAGAGTTTAAGCTTCAACCTTTATGTTTACAAAGCAAAAAGGGCAATTAGATGTGGAAAAATAAATTTTTCCAGGACTCTGCCAGGGGTTGTGGTTTGTACTCAGACTACTGAATGACAGCTAGTTTAGTGCTGTAGGCAGGGACTCAGCATAGAGCAGCCCTGACATTTCTTTGATGCTAAGTAGTGTACCCTAATAAAGACGTTCTTTGAAGTCATTCCCTCTCTCCTGGCATGCAGGTATTACAGAGCATTCCCAGTGCAGCAGGACGGGGACCATGTGCATGCTCCATGCCTCCTGCACCTGGCATCCCGCTTCCCTCCCCACTTCAGACCTCCTGCACACCTCTGTTCACTGAACCTGAGGAAGAAACTGATGGAATAAACCCAAGATAATAGCTAAGAGGCAAGTTCTGTGCTTTCATCTCCTGGCTATTTCACAAAGCCTGTTTTCACCAAGGTGTTGACAACAGAAAACCTCATGGTCCTGTGAGCACAGAGTCAAGGAACGAGCACAGCCCAGCATGTGGCAAGGACAGCTGCCCAAACTCACAGCCAGTTGCAGTCGTCCAAGCACCTGCATGAGCAGCTGAAGAAAGACCTGTTTTCTCAGCAGACAGAGTGAGCTCCTCTCGGCTCTCTCCTCTGCACCCTGTCAGTCAGTTTTGAGCCTGTAGGCAGGTCAGCACAGGTCCCTGTGCAGGCAGGGCACAGGCTGCAGACAACAGCCCCCCAGTGCCAGCTGTGAGGTGCTGTCTGCCTCCTGCTCTTCACACATTTCTTCCCTTTTCAAAGACCAAAATGCAAAAGGAGAGATGAACAGAAGTGGGGGAAGGCACTGGGAAGCCCATTCCCAAGTGTGAAGTGGCAGCAGATGGCAGAGGCACTGCTCTATGGCAGATGAAGAACATGTCACAGGCAAAGCCATTACACCAGCCTGCCTGCCTGCCTTAGCTCCCAGCTCCCAGCACCCCTTCGACTTGGATCTCCTGGGGACACAGCACGTCCTTGAGCCTTCTCCCACAAAGCTGCAGGCACAGGCACTGGCACAGCCTGCAAGGCGGCTCCTCAGCCCCTCAGGAAGGATGCAGCAGTGCAGGGTCAGACCATGGCCCTGCAGCAGCTCAGTACTGCCTGGCTGTGAAATGTTCCTTACATGCTTAGCAAAGTACTGTTGTTCCCCCTCCCATTTATCTCCCAGAGCATCAGTGACACAACTACAAGCACAGCTTTTGGCACACCTCCACACAGAGACTGCTGCCTGGGCATGCAGCACTGGAAGGGAGCACAGAGCCACAGCAGCACACAGCTGCCAGTGGACAGAAGACCACAGTCCTACCCCCAGTACTGGAGCAGAGCATCCCAAAGGTTCTGTATGTCCTGCTCTGCAGAGAGCTGCAGTCCTACACATGAGGACCAGCACAATGCCTAGCAAGAAAAGGAAGAGATGATCAGAGCAAACTGGGAATGGAGCAGGGTGGGCAGTGAACCTTGGGAGGCTCCAAATTTCCTGTTCATTTAGGACCAGATTCTTCTTCCTTCTCTTTGTGCTTCTGCACTCACATGACAGTCAGTGGTGGTGTGACACAGCCCTGGTGTTCTCCCTCTGAAGCGGTTCCCTCGCGTGGCCACTGGCTCAACGCTCCAAGCCTCCCCTGCACTGCATCTCCTGGCTTGCCTGCCACTTTAGCCCATGAAAGGCTGGGTGTGATTAACACACACTTCCAGCTACTGCATCAGATTCACAGCGTTTGTGAAGAGGTCTCCACAAGTGATCGATACCATGTCATCCCCTCCCTCCAAGTTCATGAGCATGGCAAGAGGAGTGCCTTCTGCTTACTAACCCAGATCATTAGGAGCAGTGTGGGAGCATACGTCTGGGAGACAGAATTCCAAGTGAATTAACTTGTTGAACAAGCATGGGAAATCCTGCTGTCACTATTTACCCAAACAAATGCACAGACAGAGTAGTTTCTATCTGCCAATAAATACAGGGTAAGTTTCACATCTCCCTGATCCAGGGCAGGAGCACACTGAGGCTGCAATGTTCAGGCAGAGTAAAAGAGCAACTTGTTAATGAATGGATGATAGTACTTTGCCTCCTTTGCTGTTTAAAAAGTAAGAATCAGGGGAAATTATTCTAAGAATAATACAGGAACTGCTGAATTGGTTCTGAGCTCCACAGACTAAAAAGGATAAAGAAAATTAGAAATATGAAAGGCAGTTTTTAATTCTTTGCAGCATTTGTTAGTGTGAGGCAGTGGTATTTCTTGTTGCAGTGAACTGTATGTACATAGAGGTCATCAGAGTTCCTACGAGTTCCTTCAGCCTTTTCCAGCTATTCACATTGGTCTCCAGGAAATGCCTGCACTCGAGGGTTTCACATACTGCAGATCTGCACAGGAACGACTGCATCTCAGTGACATCCAAGTGTGGAACCCACATGTCCCCTCAGCAGCTGCCACAGACAGATAAAAGAGACAAACGAGCTGCAGCTGCTGTTCTTATGTAGGGCCCTCTAAGAGCACAACATGTTTTTATGTACAGCTGAGTGCACCAGGCAATAATCCTCATCCTCCTGTGCCCAAACAGCCACAGTGCACGTGCAAACCACCCCTGGACACATGCCAAATGCAGGGTTTCCTGGAGCCCCAAGGGAAGAGTTCATGTGCTTGTCTAGACAACAGGCATGGGAGCAGCAATGGGACTGTTGTGCAGCAAGACAGCAAGTCTGCTACACCCCATCCCCTGCCCTGTGCCCCCCAGCCCTGATGGACCCTCTCTGAGTGTCTGCAGCAGGACAGTCACCCAGTGCATCACTGTGCTGAGAACCAGCCCTCAGTGTCCAGAGGAGTTTGGAGGAAACACAGAAGCAGTAACAGGCACCAACACAATGCAAAGACTTTTTTGCCCCTGGAATTTCCTGCTAACATTGCTCAGGGATCTTCTACACAGATCACCAGTTTCCTTGTAGTTTGCTCCTGCAGGCACAGGTCTGGCACTCAGCCACCAGCAGCAGCAGCACAAAGCAAGGCCAGACCCCAGCAGGCCCCACTCCATGGCCATGTCATTCACACCCCACAGCCTGTCCTGCCTGCAGTGGCATCCCTGGAGGTCACATCGCACCCCTCATCATTCCCTCCTGTGGAGCCAAACTGGAAAACTGAACTCTTGGTGTTGTTGCTGCCCAAAACGAATCTTACAAAGAGCGAAAACTTAATTAATTATAATACTTAGCACTGCTATGCTGCCTTTACGTTTACAAAGCACTGGGTAAACATTAACTAATTAATCTACTGTACCTAGCAATTATATAGTTCTTTATATTTTCCAGGTCCTGTGCAAACGTTAGCTAATTAATCTACTTAATTATTTCCATGTTTTATATTTCACAGCACTGTAACTGGCACCACAAGGAAGAGGCCTTAGCAGGGATAGTCCCAAGCACTCTCAGCTTTTATGTGCCTGGCACCTTTTGGGAAGATGTCTCCGGAAGGTGCCAGCAGTCCTGGACAGTCCTGCTGCCACAGGGTGCCCAGTACAGTAGATGAGCCATCCTAAAAGCCAAACTACAGAAATAAGAACTTTCCATCAGAAAGGTCCTAAAAGAACACAGGGTTTTGTAAGTGCTCCCTGGGGGGGATTACTGAAACACAGAGATTTATTTGTGTGGCAATAATTGAGAAGCTCATTTTATTCCAGTAAAGTTCTTTCAACCACAATCAATTCATATGCCATCCCAAACAGTGGAGGTCAGCAGAGCACGGCGAGCACCTCGGCAGGCGCTGTTGACAATGTTAAAATGCAATAAACAGAGAGCTGTGGCTCAGCATGAGGGGTGCACATTAATCTTTGTTTGTAGAGTGCTTGATTGGCAGACTCAGTTCTTTTAGGATCTTTCTGATGAAATGATATTTCTGGCATGCATGGCCTTCCCAGTGGCAGCATTCCCACCACCCTACGCCACCTCACCCCCGGATTCTTCTCACACTGGGTGAAGATGCTGTACAAACCTGCAAGGAGGAGGAGAGGAGCAAGCAACAGGATGGCTCCAAGCAGCAACACTGCTCAATCCCACTCTAAAATGCCAGCACAGAGGAGCCACATGTTTGCACACCAAGGAGGTCTAGCAGAAGGTGTGTTGGAGGAGAGAATCATTATCCAAAGGAGGACAAGACCAAAGGGGGAAGATGGATATCTGATGCTTCTCTGTGACTGCTCAGTTGGGAGCAGGAAGATTTTCAAGATCAGTCATGGCCCCTTGGTAAGATCAATCAGACAGGGAGGCAGGCAAAGGGCTCTTTCCCAAGGTCTCCTGAGCCTTCAATTGCAGCCAGATACAATCAGCACAAGATTTGAAGGGTTCCACGTGTCCTGTGCCGCAGCACCAGCACTAGCAGCAGCTGTGACATGCCACAACAGGTGAGTACATGGTCACAGGGACAAAGGCCAGAGCTGGGCTACAGCACCTGTCCAGGACCAATGCTCACAGTGACCTGATTTCAGCATCACTCTGCAGCTGAATCTGCCACACCACCCCAGCCTGGACCAGCCCCCTACGAACCCGCACAGTCCTGCAGCCCCACTGTGACAGCTCAGGCAGCAAGCCCGGGGTCAAACCCACACTCAGCAGCTGCTCCCTGCCCTCTGCTCTTGGGGCTTCCCCTCTGGCCATGCTACGTGGAAGGGACAGACAGGCTGAGCACCTGGATGAGAGATAAGCAGCCCATGGTGCTGTGCCTGCTGCTCTTGGGGGAGTCAGAGGTGAACCATAACTTCATCAGCCCACAAGGAAAAGAACCAATTATCTGGCAATTGTATGCGGTCCATTTCAGTGGGAGGCTCAAAACCTAACCAGCCCTTGTAGTCATGGGGAATAAAATATATGCTGACACCAGTACACAGAGGTTCCCATTGGAAACAACTTTCACTGCAGTGTCATGAATCTTTTCAGAAGCAGCTTGAGAAGATTCACTCTGTGTATCAATCTTCCTGGGGAGCAGAGCTGACGATGGTCGTACATAACGTTTACACCAATTCACATGCACAGTCAGTGGCTGTCTGCAAGTCCTGGCCCTAACCAGTGCATTAAATACAAACACATGACAAATAAATGTGAAAGAGCTTCTCCAGGGGTAGTGAAATCCTCTGCTTTGGCCCCTGTTGGCTCCTCAGGCTTCTGCTATAGCGGTACACTCTCCCCTTGGCTCCAAGAGGGAGAAGGGAAAGCTGTAACTCTTCTATTTGTTCAGGTGACACATTTTTTATGAGCTAAATACTTTACTTTAGGTTTTGATGATGATTCTGTGACTTTATGTTTGTCTTGTAATCACAGCACTACTCTGGAGCAGAAGCAAAGCCCATAGCAGCTGCTGCCTCAGTCAGCTGGAGGGGAAGCAGCTGCCCCACTGCAGCCCCCCAGAACAACCCTGGCTGGCACTGCTGGGGTACCACAGCTGCCTGGGTGCCTGGCTCTCCACCACAAAAGCTCCCCTCTGGCAGCTGGCCAGTCTGGGCAGGTGGACCCACACTCTGCCACTCTGATGCCATGAGGATCCAGAAACTCTAAGCTGAGCAGAAGCTCACTGAGCAGGTGAGTCGGAGCTCCCTGGCTCAGGACCTCCCACGCAGTCAGGATTCCTTGAGCAGTATTTTTAATGCCATACCAGTTGCCACCCGTGTTCCTTGGGGGTGGGGGTGGCACATAAGCAAGGATGGAATAACCTTAAATCCCACATCTTCTGCAGAAAGCATCTGATGCATCCTTACCAGAAATCCAGGTGTGCATCACGTGCTCCAGTGCTGCTGGGAGCACTCACTCCACGTGCAGGGAAATCCATCTAGAAGCAGCATACTGCTGCTGCAGATTTTCCCATGTATTCAGCTCTTGTGTGTCTTTTTCTGTCTTCAAGATTCTCATGGTATTTTTTTAATTGATAGCAAACCACCTTAAAACTTCCCCTTTCATCATCACACAGAGAAAACCTGACCATTCATCCCCTGTTCACGCCCTGTGCACAGACACCACTGGTTACTGTGGCTGTGGGAGTCCCCCATTTAATCAATGAAGCAAGCAAGTACCTAGTTTGTGCTGCCAGAAGGATGTGGCATTTGAGTGAGAACACAGGATTCCCCCTCCCTTACCTTGGTGTGTGCTTCACTGTTGATTCACTCAGGGCCCTGGGGCTGTGATGCAGGATGCTCCAGAGGAAGGCAGCTCCTGAGCATGTTGTGAGCTCGACTCGGGGCACACTGCCATCACTCGTCGGCAGGTTTGTAGGAGTGAAGGGTCCTATTCACAAGATTAGAGTCTTGTGAATAAATTCCTGTGAAGAAAGGAGATAGAAAGGAAAACATCTTACAAAGCAGATAGATTGTGGCTGCCTCCATCTTCCACATGGCTGAAGTGCAGCTCCTGATCACCAGCTGTGCCCAGATCATGTGAGCAGCAGCTCTGAGCTGGGAGCCTCTGTGCCATCCTCTGTAACACCACACTGAAGACAGGAGAGTCCAGAAGGGGTGTCCGGGCTAGACTGAGTCCAAATCCAGTGTTAAGAGCCTTCTATATGTTGTTATCTACAGCAGCTGAATCACGGATGGTGCTTCATCTGGCTTGAGATTTATCAGCCATTGTTAGTGCTTCACACAGTAACAAAATAATATTTTAAAGAAAACAGTCACGAGAAGGAAGCCAGCCCAATGGCTGCCAGCCCTGCTGGCCCCCACCGAAGCCTGGCAGCCTGCCTGCTGCCAGCTCTGACAGGCAGGCAGAGAGGGGAAAACCCCACATGGCTCTTTTTATTACGAAAGCCCTATATGAAGCTGCAAATGTATCTGTCACCTTCTAGCACACTGTTTACCAGCTCTCCTCAACATTCCCCAAACAATATTTTCTAGAGACTGTAATTCAATACCATGCACCCCAGAGCTGCAGCATCAGCCCAGAGAGCAGCATGATGAATGTATCGTGTTCCTTCAGGGCTTGGGCTTGGGAACTAGTTTGTGCTGTTCCAGCTGTTAATTATCCCTCTGCTCTTTGCTAGTCTCGTCCCAGCTGTGCCTCTGTATTTATCATATGGGTCTACATACACTAAAAACATTCTGACTCTTGAAAGTATAAGGAGCAATTTATCCCTTTTGTGCAACACGAGGCAGCTCAGGGGACCAAACAGCAAGACCTGATCAATAAGGCCCTCACTAGATTAGAGGTACTGGGGCTCAGGCCTCATAGTGCTTGTTTAGAAGAAATGCAAGAGAATGCACTGTGAATGTTAAGCACAGACACAAATATATTTTCCACTGCTCTCCCTTCCCCAGCTTGCATCCCAGAGACATCCTCACATTAATCACTGCTGAGGAGACCATCCCGAGCCAAGCCAGCCCAGGCCAGGCTGCTGACTGGGAAGAGGTGTTCCTGCTCTCCCAGCCATGGCAGCACTGGCTCCACAGTGCACAGGATGATGCCCAGGCAGCAACCGCACTTTGCTGGGGAGCACCACGCCAGTCTTCACCTGCTCAGCCCCAGCACCCACTCAACACACCACAGTGCCCACAGCACCTCCAGCCCCAGCCCCGCTCCCTCCCCGGATCCCCCGGGCTCCCGCCCAGAGCTGGGCTGGCAGCCCCCACTCAGCCGCTCTCTCAGCCCATTGTTACTCTGGTCTCACCCAGGGAGCTGTGGCCGTTTCCCAGGACACTCCTGCTCACTCTGCAGTCCCACCACAGCTCATTCATGCTCCCAAACCTTTTGTTAGTGTGGAGTATAAATGCTGAAGGCTGCACACATGCACTTTCATAGCATGCAGTCCAGAGGACCAACCAGCAATACTAACAGGTAACTCACAGGTGCAAACACCAGTCTGTCATATATTTCTGGTGAGTGTGTCTTAGTCCTTTGTCCACTCTGTAACACACCCTCCCTTTCTCACCACTCCAGCACTGCTGCAGGGCTCACACCTGCACTCAAGGCTTGTTCTTTGCTTATGACAGCTTGGATCTCCTGTGAAACCTGCAGCCTATCAAAATAGCCATGATGTACCCAATTCAGGATCCCTGCCAGGACTGCTGTCCTGCTTTCCACCAGTGGCCAGCATTTAGAAACATCACCCTTTGCAGCACACCAAGAAAGCAAAGCAAATACTATTATTCCCCACTTGGGTTCTAAGGACCTCATACAGGTAATTAAGACAGGTAATTAAGACCCATGCTGCCACTTCTTGAGCTGGGAATTGCTGATATTTAATGAAATTTTCCAAATATTTTCAATAGAAATTTCAGGTCTTATTCCTAATATGACATTTATCTTCTATTAGCATGAAAACAAATAGAAAAGCCTGAGAATCATTGCCTATATTATAAATTACTTTATTGTTGGTTTTATTACCTTCCCCATTAAGCTGTCACCTCTTCCCATTTTTGTAATGAGCAGCCAGTGAAATCTGTCATCTTTTCCACGTGATTTATACAGGACCCTAGTGATAACTCTAGTCACCAGGACGATAATTATCAGCTATATTATTAAGGCTGCTCGTTTGCCCTAGGGGATAATGTGCCAGAAAGGTTAAAATATTGACAAGCAATAAAGTATGTATTAGAATTACACCAGTGCCAAGATAGATAACTGGCTGTGAGCAAGGAACTGAGCTACAGCTTTGCATTTGCCCAGCAAAGACAGCAATGCCATGGTCACACTGTACCCTTCCTTCCAGGGCTGCAGCAGTCTAGGCTCATCATCTAGAGGGGACCCCAACAAAGGGTGTGCCCCATCCCATCCATACAGACCCCAACAAAGGGCATGTCCCATCCTGTTCATGTATATTCACCACTTAAACCCTGATGACCTTGCCCTCAGTGAGCTTCTTTATGATTCAAAATTGAACAGGATGTCGTAGCTGAAGTAGGGGAGGTTTTTCCACAATTCTTCTGTATTTCTTCCCATGCCCCCTAAAAAGTTTGTCTTCATAAGAATGGCAAAAGGAGGGAGAGCAAAGAACTGGCATCTCTGAAATGAAACATTGATTTCTTCTGGGACTGGAGCAGCAGGTGCATGCCTTATTGGTAAAATGGTATATAGGTATAATCTGAAGGACATTGCTGAGATAAATTGCCCCTTGGTTCAGGCACTAACAAAACGAAGCACTGAATAACTTGGCACTACATCTGAAGCAAGACTATAAAACTAACCTTGGTCATTCCTCCAGATCTACTATTGTTACATCAAGAAGAGTAGATGAGGGACTGAGGAGCTCATAAATAATTTCTCATGGAAAGCACGTACAACACCCAGACAAAATCTCTCTCTAAGAAAATGTGGAAAAGTGGTAGATTTAACCTACTTCAAAATGTCATTTTTTGAAGAAAAAAAAAAAGCCAATCTACATCTCTTTCTTGATGCTTAAAGGATGTATCTGTACTGCAGCAGCATGGTAAGCACCAAGCCCTAGACCTCGCTTTGGCAGCCAAAGGAATTTGCTGCAGCAAACCCTGCCACTTCCACAGTTGGAAATAGATGGTCACCTATGGATAACCATGACTGAAAAAGAGTTGTAAGACATTTAACAAACTACATTGGTTAACTTCCCTCTGCTAAAGAAGTGCCAAGGACTATAGAAACCATATTTATCTCAGGTTTATCCACATCTTGCTGTTTTTGTCCAGGGAAACATAACTAATGTAGAGGACTGAGGTCCTGCAGACAAGGGTCAGAGCTCTAGCCCAGCTAGCCTGAGACACTTGGCATCATATCCCTGGAATATGGGCTTGTGCCACCCTTTCACTGGCTCTTTGAATGAGTCACGGACATGGGAGAATGCATTCAATAACACTCTCCTTTCTCAGCTAGTACTGGTTATGCTTATCCTTGTTTATCAGAGGGGCAAACTGCAGCCCAGGCCCATGGTTTAGGTTAATATGACAAATATGTTCAAATAAAAATCAACTTTATACTACTGAAAGCTCTGTAGCTATGAAAAGATGGGAACCATGAAGTGTTCTTATAGCCCAAGGGCCCCTGGCATGGGACTATGACAGCAGGAAACTGGAAAGCATCGAAGAGCACTGATGGTACAAAGCTGCTTCCCTGTTCAGCTTCTGCAACAGAACCTGCAGCTAGGATGTACCTGATCACATGCAGCTCACAAGCCTCTGGCATTACTGGGTTGCAGCTGCTGGGAACCTACAAATCACTCAGCATCTTCAGAGGAACCCAACACTGCAGGGCTGGGAAATTCCTCCTACCAGTTGTTGCCCACTTGTGCTATAGTCAGCACAGCCCCAGGAATCAATATTACTGCTTGTAGGAATTACAAGCATTAAGGACAGAATGTGAACTCGTCCTTTCTTAGAGCTAAATGTTTCTTCATGCCTCCTCTTCCTGACAGCACACAAATCCCTGCTGCAGGCTTCAGAGGGTCAGAGCAAGGCCCTCTGCAAACCTCTTCAACCTGCAGCTCCAGTGCTCTGGCCCTGCTCACCCACCCTCCTTTCCCAGTCTCAGACTAGTCCCTGCTAGTATCTATTCCCATCTCCTTTTTTTAAGCAATGTTTAGGAAATATTGCTCCATGCAGCAGCTACTTTCATAAGTTCTGTCTTGATCAAGAGGCTTTTTAATACTGGAGATGTCTTCTTCGTGGCTGTGAGATTACGAACATTTGGGGTATCTGCAAATGTACCTTAAACCTTAAATCCCAGTGTTCATTCATGTTTATGTTTACGTTCTTCCTTTTTCTCAGCTTTCTTATTATGGTATTCATCTTGTTAAACTGTCACGGATACATGTGCCATGTCAGGAGTATATTCTTAGTCAAAAGGCCCTGATCTGTTTTTTCCTGCCTGGGCAGGACTGTGGTGTTATTATCAAAAAAGTGTTTCCTTTAGGCCACCTTACCCTTTTAGGAGCAATTCTCTGTGGCCCCAGAGAGGCCAGTGTCCTCATCCCCTTCTCTCAGCCAGTGCACCAATCTGGCATATCTGGTCTTTTAAAATGAAGCCAGAAGCCTCATAAAACCCTTCCTACTCTTGCTGTCTCCAGCCAAGCCCTCCTGACAACTGAACACCAGAGCCTGAGATCCCTTCAAAGGGAGCTGCTTGGCTGCACAGGCCAGACAGTCTCATGCTTCTCACTCTCCCTCAGCAGCTGCTGTGCCCCCACTGGACCCCAGTATCCCCCTAGTCCCCTCCCCACATCTGTGATGCTGTCCATGAACTTTTGCCTTCACCAAGCACAAGTGCCTGTATTAGATGACTCAGAACAAAGGGAGGAGACAGGCAGGCACTGACAAAAAGCTAATAAACCCCACTCAGTATGGCTTGTTATTTACTTTGGGAACATGAAGTTCAGGAGAGAGCATCTCATGCCTCCTCCTAATAGCACTTTTGAGAATCCACGCGGGATCAGTTTAACACTTTAGAAAAGGTTAATGTTGTTAGGGATTTACAGCTATATTTGAAATGGTTTAAACTATCATTTTTATTTCCTTGAGTAAAATGGAATCTCAGTGAATTGTGCAAAGTTAGATGGTCAGTTTGTGTCTGCAAGAGGTCATTAAAAGCTCAGGTGGTTTTACATAGTACTTGATTCTGTCAGGCAGGTGGGGAGCAGGGAGCTGCCATCAGCTCTGGATTAGCTGCTGTAAGTTGCTCCAACCATGGCCTGAAAGGTCCTTCCTGCGCTCTCAGAGCAATGAGGCTGAGCACAGCCAGCATGCACAGGGGTGCAGCCACTCTTGGCCCTCCCACAGCCCAACAGCCTCTCCCATCCACAGCAAGGAGCTGTCAGAAAGCAGAAGCTGCCCCTGACATCCCAGTAGCCACCCTGATATCCAATAGCCGTCCCCACATGGGGGAGCACAACATGCTCAGCACCAGCCCCCCACAAGCCCCACCAGCAGCTCCAGGGCTGGTGCATGGCCAAGCATCCCAGCCAGCTGCTACCCACTGCCTAGCACCACCACCCCCATCTCCTGTCCCTTGGCATCTGCCTCCTGGAGCTGTACCCTCCAAGGAGAAGCAATTTCCACACTTGTTCTCCTTACTGCACCTGAGACTGGCAAGTCTGTGTTAAACTGGCCTCACATTGTCCCCCTGGGTAAGGACAGGGCAGGTTTCCACCTCAGCAGGCTGTTATCCTGGTACCAGAGCTGCCCGGGCCAAGCAGAAGGTATGGGAGGGATTCTTCCTCCTAAAATTAAATAAACCTTATATGAAAAATGCCATTTTCAATGTCTTGAGCTGTCAACTGCAGGAAAAAGTGATATTGATTTCTACAGAAACTTTATTTGAGTAACCTATTAAATGAAACTTATTTGACACCAGATGACTCCTGCAATTTAATTCCTGAGTGAAGTGATGTCTCCAAGGCCTTGTGATCTTCTTTATCTTGAACGATGAAAGGCATTTTCCTTACAGCCATTTTCTGATGGATCCCAGGGTCTTTGCAAACAAAGTCCTCCAAATAATCCAGAACATACCTTCACTGGCAAACTGCAGCTGATACAGATAGCCCAGCTCATACCAGCCCTTAGGAGCAAAGCTAAAGGTGCAAAGAGCCCGAGAAGAACGGCCAAGCTCTGCAGCTTCCACCTGAACAAAGGCGCTGAGGAAAGCCCCAGGACCCAGGAGCTCACCCACGGGTACTGCAGTCCTGCTCCAGCCAGTGCTTGCCCCAGGACAGCCTAGCCCAATGCTGTGGTGTGCTCAGAACCCAAAACCTCCCCTCGCCCCACTTCCTCTGGCACATTTCTATTCCCAGGTGCCTCAAGGCAAACCCAGAGCTCTGGAGGCATTTGCTTTTCAGTCCAGCGCCCTCTGCACTGCGCCTTGAAGGCTCATTAGCTGTCTGTGAACACGAAGACGCCTGCCATGCTTCAGAGACCACTTGCTTCTGCTCACCAAAGCTTTTCCACAGTTTGTTCTTTTAAAAGAAGCCAATTTATTTTTTATTTGAAACCTACGAGAAACAATTAAATAGTAAAACCGTCAGATTCCACCTCTTTTACCAAAATGGCTTAGTCATGTCTGGAGTGTCAGCACTAACAACCCCAGTCCTGTGGTGCTCACAGCCCCAAGAGCTCCTGCTGCAGCACCAGACCGGCTGTGCAGAGCCCTAAGCTCTGCTGCACACCCAGCGAGTGTCACTTGTACTGAGAGTCCCAGGGGTCCTTGTCACTTGGAAGCCCTTCCCAAAGGCCCTGCATGGGCAGAGACACACAGTTACCTTGTCACTTTAATCTCTCTGTTGGCCAGTCCTGCTGGCAGTGCCTGGCAGCGCAGGATCCTTTCAGTTCAGCTCTGATGGGATCAGAATCTGCACCACTCTGAAGCAGAACGAGGTTTCCCTGGTAGAGCACAGGGCATGTGCTCTCACAGAGGGAAGCAACCAGTTTAATCACCCTGTCAGTTCAAAGCAGCAGCTCCTACCACAGACCAGCAATTTGCCACTGAACCAATTCCTGCCAGAGGTGTTGGGGTGCTGCTGTACATGTTTCACTCCATGTACAGCTGATGGGCTGCCACAGGCATCTCTCACAGCTGTGTACTGATGGCTGATGGAGTATATCCTTAAAGACAAGTTTCCCTCATCTACTGTGTTTGTCTTCTGTTCCTGCTGCCTTTCCAAATGGCAAGCCTTCTTTAAAAAGAAAGCACACAAAGCAGGGTTTAATTTATAAAACACTACTTACTTTCTGAAATTTCAGCAAAGCTGAAACTTTATTTGAAAATTAACATCAGCTGCATTTACTCTACAAGTGATTAATTCCTTTCATGCCAAGTGCTACCTTGGGAAAGAGAACAAGTCATAAACATATTCACCTGTCATTAAAAAGAAGTAGACAAAGTAAATAATTTAAGAGGTTTAAAAATAAATTCACACTTTAATAGAAGCAGACTTCCAAGCTTCTTTTCATCTCCTCTCTGTAGCACCCTAGAACAGTGATACAAATATAAAGAGAGAGAAGATAGAGCAAGTCCTGGGCCTGACTCACTTGCAAACCAAAGGAGTCTGTTTGCAGGGACAGAGCCCTGTGGAATACATACAAAGGCTCCTGGATTTGCAGTCAGGTCCAAAGGAACTAAACCCTTGATGTTCTGGAAAAAAATGCAGGCTTTCAAAGCAGATCAGGCTCCTTTGACTGGGATGGGGAAGGGAATTTGCAGTGCCTCCTCAGATCTCTCTTACAGGGGCTATATAGCACAGTTGTCTAATAGGAACTGCATCAGCTTTGCTGCTGCATTTATATTATTTCAGTATTATTTGGGTGCTGACTGGCACTTTCAAGCCCTACATTCATTCCCAACATTCTTACTAGAATGCAACAGTACTGCAGGTACATCAAAGAGGGGGCTAGCAGCCCCTGCCCTTCCCAAGGCTCTGTGTGCCTCTGAAGGAGGCCAGGAGAGGAGTATACATCTGGCTCCACTGCTGTGGACCTCTGGGTGCTGGCAGACCTCACCACAGTCCCCTGCTCAGTGACTTGCCTCAGACAGACTGTCCCTTCAGCAATTAAAAGACATTTCAGGAATGATGGGCTTGGAGATGATCCCTGTGTCCTAAAAAGAAGGAAGAGTCTTCCCTGATTCCACTATGCCCAGGATATTCTGAACTAAGGCACTAAGGCTACACAGGATTGCAGCTCCTTCCATCTACCAGCATGCACCTGACTTTTCTACACAGAAACGGGAAAAATAATTCCTAATACCAGGTAATAATGATCCATCACTTTTGGTATCTTCAAAATCTGTACAATTTTACTTCCTAGAGTGTTTGAAAATTATTCTTTGCTTATGGCTAGCTAAATATCTTTGATGCTAAACAGCTCTCCAGGGGTTTGTCAGTTAGCTCAGATCAGTCACCTTTCCTTCTGCGAGAGCAGTCACAGCTCACACAATGTCAGACTGGAGGAGTCCCCAGCTCAGCACTCACAGACTGAGACAGGGAGCTGTGCAGAGGCAGAGTCCCAGCAAAGAGCTGCCTTTTCAGTAGACAGAAATCAGGTGGTATTTTGCCTGTATCTTTCCCAGTGCCGATCCCTCATTTCCTCCCTTTCCATCTGCCAAACTATGCTCTCCAATTACAGGTCAAATACGATTTATTTTTGAGAAATCCTTTTCTTCTCTTTCATAGGAGCAGCAACAAGACTGGGAAGTTGTTTGGCATCTAAGCCAGAGTTGCCTGTAATGCCTTCTTGCTGAAGTCAAGAGGCTTCCTGTCAAGTGAACTTAAATATACCTACCTCACACAACAAAAAAAGTGAAGCCACCTTCCATCAAAGAGCAAAAAACCAGCAATTCCTGGTAGATCTATCCCGAGCATATTGTTCTTTAATGCAGTTTCTATGCCCAAAAGAACATCCCACTGTGACTGAGACAGTGTCAGATACTTCCAAGGCACAAAGGAACCATGTGGATATTATTATACACCACCTAAAGATTTTGTGCTGAACTCCCTTGGGCTCACTCCTCATCAATGACAGGAGCACACGGCTTCCTGAAAAGGATGCATTTCCAACCACACTACATGAAGAGCTCCTATTATCTCTTAGTTCAGTGTACACGTATCCATATTGAACAGCACTTTTCACAAATGCTGTCTGCTTTCCCAAAGTCTTTCAAAAAGTCCAGTGTGTGCTGGCAAGTTGCGGGGTCTGCAATACCAAACAGCTGGACTTTGTGATCCAGGCCTGGTGGAGCAGATGGTCAGCATTCAGACCCCAGTTCCCTGAAAGTGTTTCTCCTTGAAGAAGGAGGCAAGGAAACCAGGCAACAGTGGGTGTGAGCTACGGCTGCCCCTCCTTGGGTGTGCTACAGGAGCAGAAGAGCTCAGCACATGCTGCTGCATCACCTGTGGTGATGGCTGAAAGCTGGGGATCTCCCAGGAGCTGATCGAGCCAACAATGAAGAGGGATTGGGAAAGACGTGCTTGGGATCCAGCAGGGAGGCGAGATGGATGTGGATCCAGAGCCGGGCACAGAGCACTCAGTCACCTGTGGGGGTGAGGGAAGAGGAGCATACATGTGTCTCAGCACAGCCTCTGCTGGGGGTGAGGGAAGAGGAGCATGCATGTGCCTCAGCACAGTCTCTGCTGGAACTGCTCTCGTCTGCCTCAGCGGCCACAGCTCCTCCACTGGGAGGAGGGAGAGGAGCTCCCCTTTGATAGAATTTCATTTGTTCTCTTTTGCAATCGCAGCAACAGGATGGAAGCAGATAATGTGCAATTTGTTTTAGTTCAGCTTTATCTTGTCAGTCCTGGCTATAACACTGCAGCAAGCAGCATTCTGAAGAATAAAGATGTGATGGTGCAGGGTGAGAATCTGCTATCCCTATTGATTACATCACGAGTCATCACTATAAATATTTGAAGGAGAGAAAGACCCTTGTTCTATCTAAACATGTTCATGTAACAAAAAGTACGACTGAGAGTGAGTGAGAGATGGCTGCTACAGCAGGACATGGAGGCTAGAAAGCAAAGCATTTAAGCTGTTTACCTTTCAACCCAAGTAACATCCATTAAATGGAGCATCTTGGGACTCACACCATGAGGAGAGAAATACAAAGGGCTCTGCAGGAGCCTCAGAAGCACATGAAGAAAGTCTGTCATGAAGGAAGCACTATTCCTAATCACTACCAAGAAATTAAAGCACTTTCTACAGCTCCTTTTGGGGCCAAGAACTGCTGTGAAAATGATGATGCCTAGAATATCTGTGTGCCTCTGTGTTCTGTGTGGAGGAAGGTGCTGACAGCCATTATAGACAGGAGAACATCAGGGCTGCACAGCATACCCTGCTCAGTATTCCAGGGTTGTCACTGTGCCAACACTGTTCTCACTGTGTTGGAAGCAGAGAACGGGGATATCTGGCAGTCCCTGGCCTGTCAGCTCTCAGGAAGGGCCCTGGGCTCTTGCTCTTCTCCAGAATAAAGTCAAATTCTGGGAGAAGGTAATGCATGCAGTCAGCACTGCCATTTAGCAGCTGAGGGCTCTCACCGGCTCTGCCTCAGTGACATGCATGGCCAGCGACTCCCCTCCACAGCCAGAACCTGTGGCCGCAAACCCTGCTCCTTGTCCGTAGGAAGCAACCCTGATTCATTCCTTCAGCTTGCATTGATCTTTCTGTTATTTTTATGAGAAATTAATTGTAAGGAGCTTTTTCTCTGTTTAAACTTGAGGAGATACTGTTCAAGGACATGCTGTGATGTTTCTCTCTCTGACAGCTTTATTGAGTAATAGCCACTGATGGTGTAGGTGTGCACAGACTGTATGTGTTCCCATAAAAATGACTGGATTTACAGTTATTCTAGCATTGTTGTGATTGTACCGTGGGACCAAGCAGCCTAAAAGGCAGATGTGAACCGAGGGCAGATTTGTAAGCATGCACTGACCCTCCCTGTCTTCCACACCCAGAAAGGAGAAGCCAGACTGGTATCTGCCTGTGAAAGCAGACAGCATGGAAGAGTAAAGCACAGCTCTACTGAAGTTCAATCAAAAAATTATATTCAGACATCCCAGCTCTCCTGGGGAATGGCCACATCATATTTCCTTGCCATCCTATACCAAGCTGGAGGGATTGGTTTGAGCCTAAGGAGCCAAATGTGGCTCTTCTGTCACCCGAGGCACATTCTGCCCATGACAATGTCCCTGGCACAAGCTGTGGAAGTGCCCAAGCAAACAGTGATGGGGCTGCCCTTCAGTAGGACACAGTCAGAGCTCATTGCCCTCTAGGGCCTCAGGAAGCCCATCCCTGCCCCTGGCTCTCCTAAAACAGTGTCCAAGGAGCCCATGGGCTGAGCAATGAGCAACTATTGTTGCAAACAGCAAGCTCTGCTCATGGCGTGGCTTCACAGGACGGGCACTGAGGGCTCTCCTATTTATCAGCATGTTTTAAAAGACTCCACTGTGTGCAGCTTGGAGGGGTTTCAATCTGACTGTAAAGCAAAAGACAGTCCCCCTTAAAAGCAAAACTGAATTCCAAAGGAGAAAGCGTATTTTTGATAATTCGTTACCTAGTGCCATTAAGTACCATTAGTTAATTCTCACACATCAGTTCTGGGATTTCAGATGATTTATAGATTTGATAGCTTCTTTTCTTGTCAGCGGTTTAAAAAAACCCAGCCAGCCAGGAGTGAAACAGTTTAAATGTTCTGCCAGGGATGGCTGGTTCATGTTGGCATGGGTAAGTGAAGGTAATGAGGAAGAGTCATTGGTGATTGCAAAGACGAAGAACAGATGTTCCACATATTAAGGAGCTATTATGCTAAGTGTCATTCCAGTGACTTGTGGGAGTGGCACACACAAATGACTAAGATTGGCTGTTCCAACAAGGTCACTTCTGCTTTAATGTAATTAGTTATGCCAGTATTGATAAAGATGAAAAAAATACCACCTGGCAATGAAGCATCATTACCTCATCACAAGACTATCTCTTTAAATTCAAGCTTCCTCAAAAAATCCCAGTATAGTCCAGTTCATACATAACACAGAATTTTGTTCCTTCCTTTTCTGTGATGAAGGACAAAAGGGGATACGTCTGTTGAACCCAAGATCCCAACAAGAAACCACAGGGTTTCAGAAAAAAAACACTGGCGTTCCATCCTCCTGGGAAGCAGCAGAATGGCTGGAGATGCCAAGATCCTGAACCAAAACAGCGTCTAGGAGAAACAGCTCCATGCACTTAGTAACTGGAATTATACTGACTCCAACTACCTTGACTATAACTTCCATAACTTCTCCTTGGGCTGCACCAGGCTGGACTTTGGTCCAGCAACTGAAAAATAAAATCTCATCAGATTCGATACTGGTTTTTTGGACTTGTCCTGATACAGGTGTCACGATAAGAGGCCAAGTGTTCCTTTTTTTTTCTCTATCTACATATTTTTGAGGCTGAACCAGAAGCCTGCTGCTGGTATCAGAGTCTGCAAGCCATGCCAGCCCCCTGTGCTCCAGGGGCACGTTGTTGTTGATGTCACCAGGTCACTCTAGGAAATATGGATGCAATGGCTGCTACATAACGAAAGGAAAAAAACAAGATTTCTTAGCAAATGGCTCCTAAAATCAGCAGGAAATTCATTGAAAAGCTTGCAACAAATCCAAGTAGTCTAACGATATGTGTCCAGACAAACAGCTGTTTCCAGAAGCCCAGCTCCCAACGCACCCTCTCTGCTCCACAGTGTGTCAAACCTCCACCCATACACTTCCCACCTGTTTGCGCTTCACAGGGACCAATCCCTGCTCATCCAAGTAACAAAGCTGTTTTCACTTTGAAAGCAAGAAATCAAAATTTAATTATTTTGTCCTTCAGAGCTTTATGCTATCTTTTATGAAAGCTTTTTCAGATAGGAAGAACTATCATTGGCTGACTCAAAAAGGGAATAATTGACTGACAGCTGAAAAAAAGGACAATAGTATTTGTCAGTCCAGTATTTTTCACTCTGAAGACAAAACACATTTTATCAACACCCTGAAATTATTTTGTCAACAAAATTCATTTTGTAGCATTACCTTCATCTGTCAAGCTGACAGAACATTCTTTGGAGTGTTTTTAAAACCATCTTGCTAACACAATTAATTTCTGCAAATTTAAATTTTGCCTGTTAATTTTATGTGTGGGAAGGTGTTATACAGGCACAGGAAGGTGTGAACAGGCACAGGAAGGTGTGAACAGCACAGCCATGAGCTCAGGCACAAGCAAGAGGCTGTGGGTGCAAAACAGTTTACACAGATTACACCAGCCTAGCACAAGCTGAAAAGAGGAGGTGAAACAAATGAACAGCTAGCTACACATAGACAAGAATCCTGCTTGAGTAAATCATGCTTTTACAAGTTACTTCATGTCACTGAAAACATTTCAAGGAGCTTTATGTACAAGACTGAGCAGCATTTAGAGCCCCCTGTGTCTGCATACACAAAATGAAGCATTATCACCCTAAATCAAGTAGAACCTACAAAGCAGTTATATCACCCCGTGACATGGACCACATGGAGGATGGACCAGTATTGAGGTGACAGCAATATGCACAGTTAACAGAGAATGTCCTTTTATACACCTGATACGTTAATGCCAGTAACAAACAAGTGCTGTGGTTCTATGCCATACGGGAGACTTTCAACAAGATTTTTCCAAATGCCCCCTGTGACTTAAAAACTGAATTTTCAAATATTTTCTACATTTCCTCTCAGAATCTCTTGACTGCCTTTCTACTTGAATTTAGATTTCTAATGGGTATGCAATTTTCCCTGTGCCCATTTTGGGTTTTGATAAAAAGATCCACAAAGAGGTCAAATAACTTTTTCAAGGCCATGCATTCAATAAGCACCAGGAATCAAACCTAAGCTCCCTGCCTTGAAACACATGCCCCTAGGCAACAATTCCAGGGAAAGTTACTGCCAGAATTATATCTGCATGTGCCTGGATGAATAATGAATAATGAGCTAAAACCTGACCCATCCCTTTGCTGTCCTGTCTGTGCTGGGGTTTTATCATCACTGCCACTCTGCTCCTCTCCCACTATCACCTTCTTGCCCCTCTCCCACTGCCATCTTCTTATGAGCTCCCAGTGGTTCCAAGGTTTTTAACAGTGACATGACTTACATAGCTCCCTCTGGGCCCCTTTCTGACGCTGAATCATTAATGCATTCATCTGTTTTTTATATTTCTAAATAGAAATAGACATGATTGGTGTGGATGATCAATACTCTGTTCTCTCATTCCTCTCAGTTCCCATCATTTTAGAATCTACTCTGCTTTTAATCTTAGGTTTTTTTTAATAGGAATTCATTTTGTGAAGAATTTGACACTTCATTATGGCAGCCCCACGCTAATAGATTTAATAATTCATATCTGCATTGGTCACTTTTAACTGATATTACACATTCCAGGGCTGCTCCATGACTCTATATTCTTGTGAGCCAGGAACAGCTTTGGCCTTCCCTAGTGATCTCCTGTTGCATTACCAACACACAGGGACCACATCTGTCAAGACTCCAAATGTGGCCTGGAAAAAGACTGAAGATGTCCCTACACTGATCTTGAGAGCATTACAAAATAGACTGTAGGTGAAGAGTGAAACCCAATACGCTGCTGCTTAGAGCAAGACGTAACAGAGCCACCAACACAATCCAGCAATAAGCACCCAGACATGCTGGGAACACAGCCTGTGCTGTGCCACAGCTGCAGGGCTGTGACTTATCCTTAGAGCCCTCAGAACTGTCCTTCATGGCACAACACAGGGCCAATGGGATCGGTAATCCTGGAACTAGTTTGTCACAGCAGAAGAGTGAATGCAAGTTCCAGAACAGACTGAACAGGTTGTATTTCTGGCTGAGTTCATAAATTATTACTATCATTTAATTTACAAAACATTTTTGGCAGCTGACGGCCTTTCCAGCATTGCTGTTGGTGTGGGATCACGTTACCCACCTCTGAAACAGCAAGAAGCTGCTGTATGCAGCTGGTTGATGGGGGAGGCACAGAGCAGGGATATCATCTCCATCCAACCCGCAGCAGGGTCTCAGACACAATGCAAACCACCATCGTGGCACCCAGCCTGGACATGCACCTCCCAGCCTGACCCAGCCAGGACGTGGACTGAGAAGGCCTAATGGCAGTGACTGGTCAGCACTCTGCAAATCCATCCAGAGCCTGGACCTTCTGCTGCTGCAGGGCACACACCAGGAGAACTCACGGCTTTTCTGATCACAGACCCACCTGGGTAGTGCACCCAGCTGTCCAGCCTGTGAAGTCAGAGCAATGCAGTGTTAACACAACAAAGCCCAAGCTGCCAGTGCTTGGGCACATATGGAGGCTACAGTGCCCTTGCACATGCTGAGACCACGTGCCACCATGGCACTCAAATGCAATGGCCAGGCTTTACCACACAAGGAGAAGCACTTTCATCTTGTATGAGCCCTTTGGATATCGACTTAAAGGAGCAATTCAAAGGAGTCCCAGTGGTCCTCAAGAAATAGGGACACCCATGTATGAGCAAGGACAAAAATGAGTGCTGGGTGTTCTTTGCACATCAGGAATAGCACTTCTACAAACCATCACATGGGACTTTACAAGTTTTTCTTAAGCACCTCTCCATAATCTCTGCAACCTGGACAAGCAAAGAGACTCAATGGCTACAGAGAACAAGATGGAGAGCTCTAAGGCTGGCAAACACCCTGTCCTCTTGACAAAGAGATTCCTGATGCCAAGTAGAGTATTCAAGGGAATTTTGCAACAGGCATACCAAAACACAGATTCAAGACAAAAGGTGACAAGCACTAAGAGAAAATAGCTTGTCAGAAATCAAGTGCCAATCTGCACTCTTCCTGTACTCTGAAGACTCATCTGAGCCAGCACCACTTCCATTACTGCCATGCAGGTGCCAGATGTGCTCATAATTCATCATGGACACAGCCATGCAAAGGATTTAGGTCTGTTACTAGGGCTGTGAAATATTCTGCACACTCACCTGGGGTAGCCCAGCAGCATAATGCACTTGCCCTGGCCAAACCAGCCATGCTAAAGCCTGCTCAGCACAAGCACCTGCAGTGTGCTGTGCAATTAGCCTGGGCTGCTGGGCCTGATGAAAACTCCTCCATGCCAGGCATGGCAGCATGGAGCAGGTTCAGAGACTGGAGCAGAGGCACTTGAATGCATAAAAGCAGCAGGAAACAAAGAGACAACAGGCTGGAATGAGCTCCACAGTCCCCATCTTTGAGATGAAACCCCATGCTTTTATAAGAGAAGCATCTTTTCCTGGCAGGCAGCCTAATTCTTGCACAGATCTCAGCACAACAGCTCCTAGTTTTACTCCTTGTAACTGTAGTGAGTTCTGATTTACCCCTGAACTCTGTCATTTCTCTTAAAACCACCTGTCCTTTCCATTACCATTATGTGCCTTGCAGCAGGGCTTCTAGCAGAAAAATTTGTATTGAAAATATGGAAGTTCACAAAATTGAGTTCAAGCAGCCCAGACAACAAAGGCAGATGACATATTTGCTGCAAATTCCTTAGAGAGATAACTACATCTCTTGCTTTTATGGTAACAGGAAAACCTGAACAAGATATTAATAGCTCCTTTAATCATAATTACAGCAGTTGCCCTTCTCTTTTCCTGAAATGAATGAACACATTGGTAGTTGGCCCTCAAACCCTCCTTAGCTGAATTAAAATTGCTCTCTACTGGACTTCAAACCAGACTGAACAAAGCCTGTGTTTCCTTTTGCTGTTGCTGTAGTAAAAGCTTAATGACAAGGGCTGCTCCTCTTGGCACAGGAATTTGCTCCACATACAAGGTTATAAACCAACCCCCTGTTCAGCTCACCCACAAGGAGAAAGCTGCATAAGCCAGACAGCCCTACCCCGCAACTCTCACTTGGTCCCGAGGGGAATATACTGTAACCTAAGAGGTCTTTCCCAACTTTTACTTTGGTGGCTTTGGAAGGGGCATATTTTTACCCTAAGTCACAAAGAATCTAGTCCTATCTATAAGTATAATGGCAGAACTGTCTCTGTCCAACACAGGGGCAGCTTCTGGCATCTTCTCACAGAAGCCACTCTCACTGGCCCCCCGCTGCCAAAGCCTTGCCATGTAACCCCAACACAGATACCTACAGGATGACACAGTCCACTCCACCTATTCCTCTGCTCTCTCCACAGCAGGTCATGGAGGAGAACATGGGACCCACAAGGTAAGCAAAGGGGCTGAGAAGTGGATCACACACGTTAAATGCCTTTAACTGATGTACACAACTCTGGCACTAGCTCCCTTGTCATCTAACTCCAGCAAGTATTTATTAATGAAACCCTCCAGATTGCTGATTCATTTGATTGTTAAAGCTTGTGGAACTCGTACTGTTATTATTCATTGTTATTAATGTTCACAGCTCAGCCTCTCTCTTTCCAATATGCTCCACAGAGGAAATCGAAGGCTGAAGCCAATTGTTGCAGTAAATGAGTGATGGAGGTGCCGGAGGACAGGACAGAGCCCGTTGCTCTGGGACTGGGGCAGGTTTTTGGGAGTACGTTGATCTTCATGCACAGGGACTGCAAAATGAGCAGCTGTTTCAGGTGGGTTCTCTGGTCTGGGCACTGCTTCCTCACTCAAGGCTCCAGGCAGAATCACCCTAACAAAGCTGTTGGTGCACAGGAGCACTGACCCAGGCCAGGTTCTGATCTACGTGCAGAAACAGGTCTGAGGTCAGCAAGAGCGTGGCTCCTGCTAGACAGGTCCAACACAATGACCCAGACAGATGCTACAGGCCACGTGCACAGTCTTATGGAAAGCACATCTCCATATGATGGCACGGACTGAGGAAAAGCAGCACTGGTTAACCTCTGGAAGCTCTCTCCACTCCTCTGTGACTGCTCATTCCTCACCCAAGGCCTAGGAAAACACCAGCAGGGCACACAGATGGTACCTCAGAGCTCAGGAGTGCAACACCCCAATGTGCTGTGCCAGCAGCAAACAGCACACTCCCTGCTTCAGCACACTCCCTCTCCTTCCCTTCTCCAAGCCTCCTCCACCTTTCCACAGCCTCTGTGCTACACAGTGTTTGCCCATTCTTGCACCACATATATACTCCCCAGGCCAGGATGGTCCTGCTCCTGCCTGTCTGGTAGTTGGAATGCTTCTAAATCCTCAGCAGCATTCTCATGCCAGCTCTCCAGAACAATATATTTGTTCATGTTATATCTTTGGAGTCTACAGAGCTGTCACATACCATGTTCAACCCATTATTCATCTCAAACAGAGAATTCTGCAAAGCAAGAGGAAATAAAAGAGAGTTTAATACAGCTTTACTAAAATGGAATTTGCCAAAGACTCACAGAAAAATGGATTTAATTAGGGCTGCTAATGGAGAACAGTTTGTTCCTGTGATTTAAAGCAGAAGTTAGATAGTGTCTGTAATTTCAACATTTTTAAATTATATATAGGGGGTTATTTCTCATTTCTACCTTAATTATAAAAATCCATCTTTATGAATCACAATTTTGAGGCAAATAAAGCAAAGGCAGCAAAAATGATGTTTTAGTTAATAAAACTTTTAAGAACTCACCAAAGAAGCAAAAGACACTTCAGCATGAATAAAACAGACTTAACATAGCAAATCGTAGTTGCAGACAGTCCTCTGGATGCTACTTAAACACTAGGCTATCTGTTAGAGTTGCAGGCATTAACTGGCCTAACATGCTCCAGCTAGTAATTCCAAATTCCAGAATTTTCTGCCACCCATTCTCCCATTCTTAAATTGATTGCTGTCAGAATTTCTGACTTGCCTGCAAATTGTTTCTCCATATTAAAGGGAATAAAATGATAAAACCATGAGCCTCCTCTACAGCCTAACAAATGTTGCTTTTGTGAAATTCCTCCTGTCAGCTGGCTCTGACCACATGACCTAAGTAAATGAGTCCCAACACTGTAAAGCACTGATTAATTTAATTACCAATAGCCCAGATAACTGGTGAGCAAGCTGGGCCTAGCTGCTGTCACTGCTGCAGATTCTGCACCCACCATAATGCATTTTAATATTGCACCTTAGATCAGAACGGAATCAATGAGTGAAGTTCAAATGTGGCACATTTCCTGTTTCTCTGACAGCTTATTTCATGGATCACAGGGACCAAAGTACAGTTGCTTATTCAACAGAGGAAAGAATGAATCAATTTTCATTCTTTAACACACTGTGTGACCTATTCTCTGATGTTCTATCCTTTACAATGGCTCCAGTCTTTTCAAGACCTTCAATTTTGTCAGATAGAGAAAATTTAAAATAATGACAAAATGCCCTGCCCTAGGTCTGCTTCCAGCTGACTGACTGCTCTGCTGGTAATAAGTCCAAATGAAAGCTATTATGTCACTCAGGTTGAATTAAACAGACAAACTATAATCCTAGATCATTAAAAATGAAACAATCTTCTGGAAGATTTCTGTGATCTCACTCCAAGTTCCCCACGAAAGGTGCTGGACACCACAGAGATTCTGATCCTCATGGGCTTCAGTTTCTTCCCCTACTTCAGAACATGAAGCAGTAACGTGACAGGACAGCTGCTGACCCTCACACTGTGCTGGAGCTCCTGTGCCTGCCAGCGCAGTGGGCTCAGCACAGGGCACTGAGGAGAGGTGCAGGGCCCCCTCCCAACCTGCCATCCCACAGAGCCCACCACGCTGAGCAAGGACACCACAGCTCTGCTGCTCTGCTCACCTGCCAGACTCCCTGAAGTTGCAGATAATATTACAGTTCTTTAGGTACTGCTAGTTTGGGCAGAATTAACAAACTGATATGGGTAATTTTGCAATTTCAGTGTAAAATCTTTTTTTTTCATTTAGAAATATGCCAAGGTATTGTGGTTTTAAATACCCTCTGTGTGCCTTGTGTTTGTCTTCTTTTATTATTAATCCCAGTTCACTGGTGATACTTGCATTGCTCCTGTCATTTATAACTTGGTTTCAGCTTGCACTTTCTTACTGTAATCATTTTTCAGATGAGGAAGATCAGATTCTGCAAAGGAGAACACAGCACAAGGGCGAGTGCTGTGGGCACCCCAGGCAGGTGTGGGCACCACGCTGACACCCCAGAGCCAAGGCAGCAGGGCTCCCTGCAGCCGTGCTGAGGGCAGTGTGCAGGAGCCTGGCACCAGGACAGACAGGCAGCTGAAGTACCAGACAGACAGTGAACCAGAAAGCATAGCCTGAACTAGAAACCCTGGAAAGGACACACTCAGAGACCTCCAGAGGCAAAGAGGATCTCTGCCTCTACTTTCTCAAGCTCTCCCTCTCCTGCCTCATACTTTATGACTGACCCCATGAGATTTGCCTGGCCTTAAGACATAAAGGTAATAAATCAGGCCTTATCAGAATATTACCCAGACGAAACGCACATATCACAGCCAGCTTTATTTGCTTTCTTCTCTGCATATCCACTAGTTCAAATATAGGGCTTTCAAAGCAGTGGATTTAACAAATATCAGTACTTCAGGGCACGTGGGCAGACAAATTGCTTTTTCCATTTCATAAGATGAATCTGAGAAGAGCACGGGTCACTAAATGGTTGCAACAAATGTTCTAGTGTTTAAGCAGGCCATGAGCTGTTGCTAGTTTGATTTGTTTGCCCTTGGTAGATTAATTTTCCCTTTTTATTTTCCTGCCTTTTGTGAAAGAAGTCCAGGGACCCATCACAGCTCGGGACAGCCCAGCACCAGCAGCTGTTCCACTTGCTGCTTTGGTCTGGAAGCAAACAGGACACTGGTGTTTGAACTGTGAGCTCTGCAGTATCTGCCATCCCTGTTCTCACCCAGCCGGGAGCGTACTGCAGCTACACAAAACACCTGAACTTCCCAATGATCAGGTTTTAGCACAGTTCTGGAGGATGGTGATGCGGGATGAGGGAGGCTAAGGGATATGGGAGGCTGAGCAGCCAGCAGCTATTATACAGTCAGCTGCTGCACAAATGGAGTTGGATGAGGTTCACCCGATCAGCTTCGGGTGCACAAATGAGAACTGTGCACGCAGAGCTGGGCACATGCTGCCCACAGAGGTTACACACTGCACCCCTGCCACCAGCACCCATTGGAGACAACTGCCTACTATGCCCTGAAGAAGTAATGTGTACAATGGAGCTCTAACAAGATCTTTTCCCTTCAAATAGTGTACAAATTAACAGTCAGCAGCATTTGAAAAATGGCCCTGATCCCTGTCCACATGGGGAGTTTGTTCCCAGTGCAAAGTGCCAGATTATGACAATGATACATACTTCAAGTGGGTGAAAACAAATGAATAACAACACCCTGACAGTAGTGCTGTTCCTGAGTGCTTAGGAGCTAGGTAAAACTGACAGTGCAAGATAAATATGGCACTGAGATGAGATGTTGCAGTGCATGGCTGGTCAGGGGAATCCAAACTCACTGGCCTTTACAGATGGGTTAATTCTAAAGGCTGCATTTGATTCTGAGCAATAGTTGCTCTCTGAGCAAATAGGGAAGGCTCAATCTGTGGGAGGACTGAGCCACAGGCAGTAGTCCCATTTGTGAAGGAAGCATTGGGTGGTCCTAGAAACAAGGGATGTGAGTTTGCTTGTTGCTTCTGCATCCCCAAGTGTAGGCTGACCCCCTGCCCACCCCCAGAGGGTCCAGCCAAACACGGGTGGACAACTCACCTAACAAGACAGTGAGGAAAGGGGGACTGTCCCCAGCCAGAGGCATCCTCAGCACACACCAAATGTGCACTAGCTCGTTTTCATAGCATCGGAATCATGAGGTGCCAGGGAAATTATTTGCTCTCAGGCTGACAGAAGAAGGGCAGTGTGACCCCTGAATCGCATGTGGCTCTTTACCTGGAATGCTGTGGAGTCCAGATGTACTCAGGGGTTTCAATAGAAGGAAGGTTTCAAGGAAGGCTTGGCCTGCTGCGGCAGGCAAGGATCACGCATTCCTTGAGACAACACAACTGCACTTTGTTTCCACTCTATTCCCTTCAGTATAAACGCAATCAAGGGCAGATCTTGTCTGTCCTCAGAAGATATGGAGCAGGTCACACATACCTGTACCTCTTTCCAGCAGCAGAGATTTCAGATCGCAATACCCTCACAGTGCACGAGCCTGGTGAAATCATGGCTGCAGTGATGGCAGGATGATCTCTGAGCTTCTTACCCCAGGCACTCTCCTCCCCAGGAGGAGCCGGTTCCTGTAATTACAAAGTGGAGCCATATCAGAGGAAAACTAATCAGCTTGCTGGATGCCAAAAAATTAAATATTAATCTAACTATTGTGAACACAGAAATATTCATCTTCAGATATTTTCTGGCACAAGTGTCAAAATCAGAGTGGAACTAAGGCTTTATTCATTTTCCATTATCAACTTAAATAAAAACAGTCAGAAAAATGGGCAATGATGTGCAGAAACCACTCAGCAGAGATAATTACAGAGTAAGTTTAGGCAGCTAATCACTTCTAGAATATGCTTCAGATTCAGATAACTGACTGGCTTGTTTCCCTGCCTTGTTAAATCAGACAGACTCTCAGCTTTGCCTGATGAGGATGGGACTCCCAGAGTCAGCATCTTTAACTAACAATAGGGCTGTTTGGCAGGCACGGACACTCATCCCCACCAGCCAGCAGCAGGATGGGAAATGCTGTCCCTACATCAGGAGAGAAAGATGCAGCAGAAGCAATGGCAGAAGGTGGGGCAGGCAGCAGGCAGGGCAGGGACAGTGGGAGGAAGGCAGGGCAGAGCAAGGCAGCTCTGGCAGCAGAGGGACAGAGAGCCATAGGCAAAGACTCGTCGAAAAACCAAGGAGTGGCTGCAGCAGGATGGGAGGACAGCTGTGAGAAGCCACAGCCTTGCAGGTGTCCATTCCCTGCAGGATAGTAGTTCTGGCCTTCATGGCACTCACGCTGAGGAGCTCCTGGGGCTGCCCAGGAGCAGCCCCTGCACAGCACTTGCACCCACCCTGCCCAGCAGCCATAGAGCAACTAACCATACTTACACCAACTGGATTCTCCTTCAGGGGAATCACTGTGGGCAAGAGGCAATTTTCCACAGCCCTCCTCAGGCCTGTCAGGCCCAACCCTCCCAGCACTGCCAGTCCACGAGCTTTACACTCCAGTTTCAACACGGGCCTGAGTGCTGCTGGAGGCCGTGGCAGTGAGCAGCAAAGCGAGCTCCCGCTGGGTATGGGGCAGTGAGCAGCAGGGCGAGCTCCCGCTGGGTATGGGGCAGTGAGCAGCTGGGTATGGGGCAGTGAGCAGCTGGGTATGGGGCAGTGAGCAGCAAAGTGAGCTCTCCCTGGGTATGGGGCAGTGAGCAGCAAGGCGAGCTCCCGCTGGGTTTGGGGCAGGTGCTGCTGGTAAAGGGGACACCCACCCGAGACAGAACACACTCGGCTGCACTCTGGGTAATCTGCACTTGCCAGTGCCTCACCACCACAATTACCTTATCAAGAATGGAAAAAACTCCCCTTTATAGTTCTAGTGGAACACCCTTATATTCTCAATCACTAATTTACATGGGTTTTTTCCTTGGAACTAAGGCAGGAATTATTTTTACAACGGCATTCATGCATTCATGTATATTCTCTCTTCTTCTTAATTATTAACTTTGCTGTAGTAAATAAAGGGTGTTTATGAATTCCATCAATCTCAACAAACCTTTTGCATTAAAGTACTGAACTAAAGTTCTTCTAATGAAGAAGCAGTATTCACTTTTGCTTTATTTAAAGGAATTAAATGATAAATATAGTCCTCTAGATGCTCTTGTGCAGTTTCTTAAATTCAAAAGCCTGCCAGAAATTATGCCTGACTTACTAGCTGCTTCATTATAACAGCCTAAAGGATAGGAATGGACTGGAATAAATTGGAAGTTTAAAGAGCCTGCAGGCCCTTCAGCAAGACAGAGGCTTTCAGAGGTGGCAGCAGCTCTGTTAGTTAACATGGTGCTCAGTATTCTGCTTTGCAATGTCTCTGTCAGGTTCTGTCCACCAGCCAAACCCTTCAGCGACGTCTCCGAACGCTGCTCCCGCAGGCTCTGCTCACAGCAGTGCTAGAACTGCTTTGGAGAAAATGTTGAAATTCCATATTTACTTCCCTCAGCACAGTCTGTGTCCAGCCTTTCTTTGGTCATACTGATAGGCTTGTATTCTGTTGAATGCTGGGCTGCACAATTTCCTATCCTTAAGATCCCCCCAAAGTAGAATGCACAAGGGAAGTGCCAGCCACTGGGGTTTTCAGTTTGGTCCCCAAGATTGGCCTCACCATTGAAAATTCATATTTCTAGTGACACACAAACTAAAGCAGTAGCTGTTCCTGGGGGTTACACATCCCAAGGCATCTCTCCCAGCTATTTATAAATGGTATTGCTAAACAGGTATTGTCAGAGTTTCTTCTTCCAGCAGGGTTTCTTATTCTGAAGAATTCTTTTCAGTTTTCCTGAAACAGGCATAGTCTCTTCTGTTTTCTAAATAATCAGAAATTTGTTGTTCATCTTGATTTAAGAAAGCCATGCCCATTGACTATGTGCTGCTTAGGATCCCAAGGGCTCCGCACAAGCCACTGACAGAAGCCAGTGAATTATTCCAGTTAAACAACATAAACAACTCAAGCTTTTGTTGACATAAACCAAAAATGACCATGCTCTCATTGTGAAAGAAACTGTGGTATTAGAAAGCATAGGCTTGACAAGACAAGCTAAAACCTACAGTCCTCATATTCCAGTAGGCCTATGCCATATTAATTATTTATCAAGATGTTTTCTTAAAGTAGTGTCTTTGTGCCTTTAATTTTCAATTCCCTTAATGCTAGGAGGATCTCTGCTGGCAACACATCAAATATTAATAGAGTTAAAACAATATTTGTTTTCCCCCAAATACATTTTTGAATGCTGTCCTCATACCAGTTAGGTTTTTCTGAAACTTTAATGAGGATCTCTGATTTCCTCCAGATTCATGGCTGAGACACAGGCTTGGCTGGGCCTTTGATTTGGCTGTCAGAGCACATGTGGCATCACGTCCTCACACTGCTCATCCCACTGGGGCTGGGGGAGTGATCAAGCAAAACAGCTGTGATGAGGCAGGAGAAACAGCAGCACATCTGTAATTGGGAATTTCAGTTGCTGAGTTCAGAGGTTCTGTTGTTCTAGTGACTGTTCTGCATTTTTTTATTTCGGTAGCTGTCCCCAGGCTCAGCAGAGAGAGCCTGTGCTTCGCTCTGCTTGGAATACTTTTCTCCTAGCA
Source organism: Neopelma chrysocephalum (assembly GCF_003984885.1). Taxonomy (NCBI): domain Eukaryota; kingdom Metazoa; phylum Chordata; class Aves; order Passeriformes; family Pipridae; genus Neopelma; species Neopelma chrysocephalum. Next base: position 4,103,333 of record NW_020897723.1, read on the forward strand.
AAGAAAACAACAGTGCAGTTCCTTTAATCTATGAGAGACACGTTTCAATTCAGCAAAAGGATACTTGAAACGTCATGGGTTTAAGAATTTTATGCAATCTCAGCCACTTCTCTCTCTGTCAGGGAGCATATAAAAAATTAAAACCCCAAATACTTCTTATTGCTTTTCTAGGCCCTAATTACAAATACATTTTCACAAGGAGGAGTCAACTTAAGCCTAATATTGTTCAAAATCTCATAATTTCAATACAGTCTTCACTTGATGTGGATTGGTAATTGGAGCTGTGGAATCAATTTTTCCTGTACTTGAAACACCCAAATGAGTATGAAATGTGTTGCATTTGTTCCACGCACATCCACAGTTCTGTACTTTGCTTGGAGTGGAATGATCATTCTGATGTATTTTTTATAACAGAGCAGTGTTTCCTCAGACTTTGATGTTTCACGTACAGAGCTATTATAACCATTTGCCATTTAGGTGCATGATCCATGGCTAATCTCCAAAGCTTTGATGCATGCAATAATTATTACTATTGATGTCATTGCACCATATTTAAAATGTGAATGTCTCATTGTAAGTCTACAGCTAGCAGAAGAGGAAGGCAACCGGTCCACACCAAGACTGGAAATTCCCCGTTGGTAAATGTCTGAAAGAGAGTAAGGTGACATTCCACAGTGAGGCACTGACTGTGCTGGGGGCAAGGACTCCAAGAGCAGGAGGGTGATGTGATGTGTGTGCCAGTCTCTGCACTGAGAACAGCTCTGGGAAATTGAGCACTGGGGTCTCCAGATGCCACATTCTGACAATCTGCTCTTGAAGTTTGACCCTGAACTCAGCCATATGGCATGTTTCAGGCACCTCCTGCACCTAGGGCAAATTTTATTTGTGGCCTGTGTCACAGGCATTCTGAAGCCCAGTATTATTCAAACCATGGTTTCCAGACCTGACTAAGCAAAACACCTGGAAGTACCTCAGAGTTTTCTTCTGCCTTGTCATGAAATCTGGGTCTGGATAGATTGTTAACTGTGACATTGCCATGAGTGTTTTCAATAAGGGCTGCAAATATGTGGGCATGTATTAACACTTTCAGCTTACTAAAAAGTACTTTACAGTAACTCTCTAATTACACCAAAGCAAACTGCATTAATTTTTTCTTTCTTAAATATGTTATCCCAGAGGCGTTGGAGACATCACTGCTGGGCTTGGCCTTGGCCAGCAGCGGGTCCATCCTAGAGACAGCTGGCATTGCCTCCACTGGGCACGGGGAAAGCTTCTGGCAGCTTCTCACAGAAGTTACCCCTGTAGCCACGCCCTGCTACCAAAATCTGGACATGCAAACCCAATCCAACAGTGTGCAATCATGTTCTCTGGCATAACACCAAGTAACACATTAACCCTGGCTCTATGTGCCTGACATTTCCAGCATCAGTCTTGGCTTTCTACCTATTCAAACTTAACCTGCAGGAAGTGGGATGAACAAGGCTTGCTCAGCACCTGTGGCACTCTCCCAATCAGTAGCAGCCCAGGTCTCACTGTTTAAAGCACACAGCAGGAGGAACAAATGAACAAGCCTCGACAAGAGGGAAGCAGCTGAAATACCCACAATGAAAATTCAGTGTTGAAAATGCTCTGAAATTATTTTCATTCTTTTCAGGCTTACATTGAATATCATTATTTTGTATTACTAAACATTCGACTTCATTTTTAAAAGTGATTATAAAACTGAGAATAATGATGATATTGTGTTACCTTCCCCAAGGTGGGCATCAAAGGTAGAAAGTTGTGTATTTAACTCACGAGGCTACAGATGGGATGTAGGTACCCACACAGCTTCTGAGGTCCAAAATGGGACTCTGGAAACGATCCAGGTAACCCTGAACTCTAAAGGAGAGAGGACAGAAAAGATTTCTGCTGTTGCTGCCCTGGTCACTCTGTCAACAAATCAATGAAAGAGCTCAATATCTACCATGAGAGCTTCAAATGCTGCATCATTTCGTCATCCTCAACAAGTTATTAGGCAGCTTTCCTGCCCTTGATTTCAGTTCCAGAGAAAAAGAAACTTCTGAACACTTTGACAACATATTGGCAGAATAGGCTCTGCATAAGATCACCATAACTCCTGCCAGCCTACCAGAGATGGTGGAAAATCTATGGAGAAGTGACTGTGCATCCTAGACAGCAAAAACTACAGCCAGTGCTCAGCAAAGTCACAGAGAAAATGGAGAAAGATGAAATGCCATGCATGGAAAACTGCAGCTACCTTTTGCTACTACCTGAGGCTTTTCATTTTGCTGTGCAATCACTATTACACACACAGTGACTCCCAGCACTGTTAGACCACGGCTTTCTGTAGCCAAACACTGTACATATACACATACACGTTGTCTGTGCCACCAGATATCCCACTGGATGTATTTCTTCAGAAAATCAAAGTAGAAAACAGCAGCTTGTAGAGCAGAAAAGCAAAGCTTGTGATAGAGCAGCAGTGAGACCTTCACCACCTTACTGCACCTGAGTGGTGCTTGTAAAACTGCCCCTGCATCATACCTCCAGACAGACTTCTCATTTTCCCAGAGAGGCCAGAAAACATCTCAGGGCTAGGTTCCCAACAGCTCTCCCCAAGCAGGTCAGGAATGAGACACCAGCACCCTTTCTGTCTACTCAGCCCTCCCTCCTTTTCTGTCCAGGATCTTTTTGGCCAACTAACTACTTAGAAGAGAGTTACATTCTGGGCAACTTCAGGAATAAGGAGCAGTCCCAACTTCTTGCAGCAAAGTACCAGAGTTGCTTATCATGCAGATACACAGAAGAAATACCTGTACAGTATATAAATCACCCGTCATCATCCTCCCCAGAAAACTCATTATTATAATAGTCTAATCATTGTGATAACCAGTGGCATTACTCCTACTAACATTAATTCTGATTAGTTCATCTGGTATTAATTTGGATGTCACAATTATTTCCATGTGATTTTCCAGGCTTCCTGTGTGCTTAAGCCCATCCTGTTTTCTGCTTCGACTAAAAAGCTGTTCATTCATCACCTGTGAGACAGTCAGGCTCTGCAGTCCCAGGATTCGGACCTAAACAATCCCTTCCTTACATTTCCCAGTGTCTTCCTCTTAGTGAAAAATACCCCTCCTCCATGGAAGCTCCTTGGTGTAAGGGATCTGTGTTTTCATTCTGTTATTTTGTGCACATTCCACAGAGCCGAGTTCAGCAACAGTGCTCAACAGGTAACAACCTGTTCACAATGCTGGAGCCACAAAGTGCATCCTCTATGTAGGGTCAGTCTTTTAAAGGGAGGGTGGCGCTGGGGTTTCCTACACCTGCTCTTCTGTGTCTGCCTCTCCCCAGACAGTGGCAGTGGCGGTGCCCTCGGCACAACTGCTGCCGAGAGGCAAATTCTCCTGTAGGAATAGGAGTAGGGATTACTCTACTCATCACAGAGCCAAGAGTTTTACTATCAATTCCTTCAGTGCTCTTTTACATTTCACTAGCTCTGCCTTAGATATGGCTGGAATGTAAAGCAGAACTCCGGGCACGGAGCATCAGCTAACCTATGCTGCCCTCCTCAGGAGCCGAGCACAGCCTGCGCGGGGAACGAGGGGCTGCTTTGCATGAACAGGTGCATCGAGAACCTCATTTTAACAAAGATAAAGAGCTTCTCAAAAGGAAGGGCCTTTTCCACGACACAAAAAGAACTCGTCTTTAGCTGAGGCTCAAGGAAGAAGAATCAGTCTTTCAGGAGGTGCAAAGGGAGACAGAAGAGCAGAGCAGCAGTGGCAGCAGCTACACCCACTGCGTACATCCAGGGGAGCAAACAGCTGGACGGACATTAAGGGTGGCAAACCCATACTCCCTCCTTCACATCCTAATGCAGTGGACAGGACACGCACAGGGACTCCCCAAGGGCACACCCATCACACTCACACCACAGTGAGTTCCCGGCTCGATCACAGTCACAAAATCAAAACACTGGCACTGTCCTACTGAGGTAAAGAACTTTGTAGCTCAGGAAGCAAAGCATCCAGAGACAAAGCAGTTGGTCCACCCAGTGACAGGAATGTTTCCAAGAACCAAAAGGGGCTTGTCCAGTCATAAACTCCTGAAGCAGTTGTGGAAAAGGGGCAAGTATCAAACAACAGGGAGATAGCAATCAAAATACAAACATCAATGGATCACCTGAAGCAGGAACAAGGAGGGTTTTAGCGTTACATCAGTATGGGGAAAAAACAGAAAGTAATTGAGAGAATTTCAACTAGTTATGTTTCATTAAAGAGCTAGAATTCAGCACAATGAGGCTGCATTTGAAAAGTGCTACTCCATCTGCAGAGGTCGTGGTCTGCCAGGGATGCTGTTGCAGTAAAGGGCCTTTAGCTTCTTCCCATGGCACAAGAGGAAAAAGTTAGACCCATCATATCCAAAGCAGCTATCTGGAGGCAAGCTCTGGAGCATTTCAGAAATTGTGTGTTTATAGTCCAATGATATTTAATTCCTTTGCTCTCATCTGCCACCCAGGGACATCTTTGCTCTTTGCTTTTATTTATCACCAAAGTCTATTTTCATTCCAGCCCACAGAGGCTGATGAATGATGTATATTTGTCATTCCAGAGGATCGTTACTTCTGTTGAACCCATTTGTCCCTAACAGAGATGTAAGATGTAGTTCCCTAGGAATTCAGAGGTTATTTAAAGTTCTTTTCCAATATTCAATTTCCCTTTTATTTATTTAGGGAGCTATTTCAGCAGGAACCTTGCTGTTGAGAGGCACCCTGACTTATTACCAGCACTGGCCTCAAAGGTGGCCAGAAGCTGGGGCAGGCGGCAACATTACAGATTAAAGTAGTAATTACAACAAAGAATACAACATTAAATAAAAGCAAAAGTAGCAAAGGCAAGGGAGAAAGAGGAAACATAAACTGAAAAAATACACTGGTGCTTAGGATAATCACAGTGCAGGAAGAGGAGTGGGCTTCTGAGCAAGCACTTCCCAGCAAGACACCACTCACTTGAGTGTAGCTCTCCCATCATGAGCTGTGATTGTGAGGCTGCCAGCCTGGCTGGCATGTCACCTCTCCAGAAGCCATCAACCAGGCCTGCTCTGCTGGCAGGATGGCTCTGGACCACTGTTCAGCAGAAGGGCCTGCCCAGCTGCAGCAGAGCATGGGACTGGTCCCTCCCAGCAGCAGGCTCGAGGTCCTGACTCTGCCCGACTCCACTCTGCTGCAAACACACTGTGCAGCCCTGGGCAAGCCTGGTCACCTTCTCTTCAGTCAGAGGCACTGGTGACAACGACACTTCTCCCTATCAAACAAGAAACTGATAGATTTGGGACGGTCTGAAGCTGCTCTGAGCCTGCCTGATAGGAGAAGAGACTGAACAGTCTTGCCAGCCGGCATCGCAGCCCCCTCCCGCACAGCCACGGCGAGGAAAGGGGCGGGCTCGGGCAGGTACCAGGGGCTGAGCAGCCTCACTGCATGGAGCTCCTCTGGGAATAAGGCTCCTTGCGAGTCAGAACTAGCCAGGTCCCTATGCATAGCACCACACTGCCAACCAGAAACTCTGTGGCACTTGCTTGGCAGCACCAAAAAAACCCTGCATTCTCCTTAACTGTAAGGGCTTTTTAATGAGCATTAAGAGAGTACGTCCATGCCCCAAACACAAGGCAGCTGCTAATTATTCCCACTGCTATTAGTTTCCTCTGGTCTCGCTCTCTGATCATTTAATGGGAAGTAGATTATGAAATAATTGAATGTTGGAACCTGCAGAACCCCCACTCCAGCAGGGGATACACATTATTTACCCATAAAAAATATTCCAAGGGTTATTGCCATGTAAACTGTGATTAATTAAATTCACAGGAGTTATTTCTGCGGCATGTAAATGGGAAGATTCCTGCAGAGGAAAAGCTGGGGAGCTGGCTCCATCCTGACAACAGCACAGCCATGCAGTGAGACAAAGCCCTGAACTCACCCCCATAACTTTTGTGCTATAAAGTGAGCAACTGAGCGTGCAAAGCAGTGGGTAAGGTGGAAACTGGAGTGAGTCTGCTCCAAATTTCCATCTAGAAAGGCCACAACCTCCCAACCATATGGGTTTTTCCATCCTAGAGGCTGCCAGCCCCTTGCATGGGCATTAAGTGCATGGTCTTAGATCACCATCCACTGCACAGAAGCCTCCATAAACATTCTCAACTGATCATCTCAGAGAGAACTCAGAAGGATCCTAAATGCTGACTGAACCTCTTCTTCCCATTTCTTCCTCCACCCCAATCAACCAACAAAAACATCACTGTATGAGTGACCTGCCTATATGTGACATCCACACAACACGGCACTTGCCTCCCAACTTTAGACCTGACTTCCACTGCTGGCAATACTGCAACACTTCCACTGCAAGAATTAAACACACCACAGCCTAGGGTTGCAGTTATCTCTGATGAGCCAGAGGCAAATTTTAGAGCTAAATAAAGCCACAGTAAAAAATACTGGACCTAAGTGTAAAACTTCTTCATACATAGCTTCTTTCCTAAAATGTGTCAAATTTAGGATAACATAGACATGTAAGAGCAGCCACATAACTTCAAATCTAAAAGGCCATTTAGCTCAATATTCTGCTTCTGGCAACAGGCAGGAGAAGAATGTCTAGAGAAGAAGATAAGAAATAGAAAAGCACGTAGCAGCATGTCTCCAGCCTCCAGTAATGCACACACAGTTTGGAAAATTCCTGAGTCAGAACAGGGTGGGTCTTTGGCGTTTAATATTCACAGATGGATTTCACTTCCCCAATTTTTGCTTTAATTTTCTGAAACTTTTAGCACCTATGACATCCTGACACAAGGAGTTCCACAGCTCCAGTATGCACAGTATGAATAAGCATGTCCCTTTTTCTTTTTTGAGTTTGACATTTGTATTGTCATGTCCTTCCTTCCACCACCAGCTCCTTCATTAACAATCATTCCTTTCTCATCCTTCCTATTCCACGTCATTTTATACACATATATTCCAATTAATTGTCTCCTCCAAGGCAAAGCACTCCTCATAAAGAAGCCATTCCAGATCTTCTATCATCTTCGTCTGTCTTGGCTAACATTTTCTAGTTCAATTCTTTGCTTTCTGAAGTGGGGGAACAGCACTGCATAGAGTATTCAAGGTGCACAACACTGGGAATTTAGGTAATGACATAATCCTGTTACCTGTTTTATACCTTCGCTAAGAACTCCTAACACATTATTTACCTTTATGACTCAGTGCTATGCCAGTTTTTCCATATAAGTATTTATTTCAAACCCAGATCTCATTCATTACTTAACAATCACCTCTGTACTCATGACTGTATACACAAATTTAGGATTATTCCTCCTTCTGCTCATCACTTTCTAGTTCTCTAGACTGGATTACATCAGGTGCGGCAAAAATCCCTCACTGAGCACCCTTTGTGGCAAATGAATCCACGAGAGACAGATTTTGGCCAGGCACAACTCACTTGTAACTGTATTACTCCATTTATATACAGAATAAGAGTCCAGGCTATCAAGCCAGGCCAGGTGTTTCTTATCTGCACACATTCCAGACAGACACTCCCATGTCTGCCTTCAGCCACAAAGAACAATCATGCTTCAAGGGGCCTTCCAGCTTGACCTTGCAATTCTTTTCACACACACACTAGTCTTAGCTCTGGCTCGCTCAGGACCACAATATTTTTGCTTTAATATTTTCTTCCTCTATCATCCAGATGGCTGGTCTTGTCTTGTTTAGCTGCTCCTGCAATCAGGTCAGTCAGTCATAGCACAGGACAGCCTGGAGAGGTGAGGTGCCCCAGAGGTAGCAGGAAGGCCAGAGGTGGTGCAATGAGGGAAGATGAGCACTTGCATCCCACTTGCATGATGGTGCTGCTCCTCTGAGGGCACAGGAAAGATCCCTGGCTCCAGGGTGCCAGCCTTCAGCTCTGCATTGGCAATGGGCTTTTCATCTGTGCCCACTTATACCTCCTGCTATCCCTGCCACAGGATTCCTAAAACCAGCTTCAAACCCAAGTGTTTTGTTCCACACTGAGAACAGTGGCACAGGTGCAGCAGACATCAGAGTGAAACAGTGTGTGACTTGGGAGCCATTTGTCACAGAGTTTGTTTAGTTTCTCAGAGTGAAGATAACAGCAGAATACAGGATTCATCACTTTAAATTCTATACAGTGACAAACTAGCAAGTGCATTTAACAACCAAAATACACTTTACAGCCAGTAATGGATACTGTTAAAGTGTAACCTCATACTTGGATTATCAAAGGCAGAGTCTATCAATTTTTGTTTTTGTATTAAATTTGTTTTTTCCATCTGCTGAAAGTAGTTCTTTGTGATTTCACAGGGCATTACACTTTATGTCTCTCATTTGCTGCACCCAAAGGAATTTCATTCTGCTACATTAAAAAATACCTTGCTACACTAGCTAAGCTTTTAACTTTCCTGAACGCACTGTTCCATGTCTATCTCCATCCCAGCAGTTACCTTCTTTGAATGTATAATTTATACATATATACATAAAAATATAGTGTAATTCACGTCATACTGCCTTTGTCACAATGAGGATTTTGTCTCTGTCCCTTTGTGCCAAACCCGTGGTCACCAGCCCAGCTTCAGCCACATGTGTCTGAAAGGGACACGCCTGATCTCCGAAGCGCTCACAGATCTGTAGCTTTTGCTTTCCTCTGCAGTACACACAGCTGGAGAAAGGGGAAACTACATTGCAGCTCCTTTTGCTGGGGATATCCCACAATGCACACTGCACACACAGACAGTGCCTTCACTCGAGAGAGTCTCACTGTTTCATTTTACCATAACGCACGGGCCATTCCAGCTGGGTATTCCCATGCCAAGGCATGACTACCTCTTAGCAGGGATCACTCCAATCATGTCACCATGACTACCATCTACTACAAGTGCCATCACAAAACCCACTTCCAAGTGCACCTTCTATCCTTCCTTAAAAGCCATGCCAACCAAACATCTGCAACTTTGCCTCAGTAGTCAGCCTGGTTTCCAATTTGTCCCAAGGTCTCATTCCCCCAGCTCCCTGCATGCTTGCCCTTCCTGTTATTTTCACTATACTGCATCAGGTCAGATCTCGATATGTATTATGAAGGATTTTGCTACAAATTAAGTTTGGGAAAGGTTTAGTATATTGCTGAATCTAAGCTTCCTACTAGGTCTTTCCCAGCAGCACTGTTGCTTCACAAAGCTGTTAAAAGGAACTGATGGTAGCTTGGCAGGCGACTTGAACCTGCTGTGCAGCACACATTGGCAAAAATACCTGCTCTAGGTGAACCTGCTTTAGCAGGGCATTGAACTAGATGACCTGCAGAGGCCCCTTCCAACCTTAGCCATCCTGGGATTCTGTGGAAAGCAAAGAGGGTCTAGGTCCTGCACCACCTTTTCAGAGCAGCAGTGTTGTCCGCAGTTCCCAAACACAAGCTGTGTGTAAAGCATGGCTGGAAATGTAGCCCACTCCCACAGTGATGTGTATTACATTCATTTTAAAATCATTATGGAGAGAATTTCCAGGACAGAGGAAGCTGCAGAGCATTTTCTTGGAGTGTTACAACATGAAGGGATGCAGAGCACATGCTGCTTCCTTTATCCTCACTGCAATGACCCAGAAAGTTCTCTTCCCCAAGAGCTCCACCCTGCTTGAACTGAAGAGCTGCTCACAAATCAAGGGAGAACGTTCCTTCTCAGAATGCAGATGAAAATACACCCATTTCAATTAATTCTCCTCACCATGGCAAGTCACTGCTCCTTTCCAGAGCACAGTGGGAGCATGGCCTGATGTTGCAGGATGCCAAGACCTCCTGCCCTGGCCAGACTCCCTACATCTCTGTGAGGAGCTTTGCTACCACTGGCACCAGGCAAGGTGGGTATGCAGCTGCTCAAGAAAAGTCAAACCCAGAATTCCACTCTATGTCAAGTGCAACATCCTGGAACAAGTCAGGAGGAGCCAGCAGAGCAGCAGGGGCTTCTGCCACTGCAGCAAGTGCACACGTACCATCCATCCACCTGCATGGGAAAGCAAAACGCCTCTCCAGTCCAAGGAGGGCAGAGACCAAGGTTCACGAGAGCCCCTGATTCCTGCTGGGCACACGGAGCAAGAGAGTGCCACTTTCAATTTTCAAGCAGGGAGACCAAGCTACATGGCACAGAGAGACGCTGGGCATCGCAGACACAACTGAGACATCTGAGCTTGATGTGTTTCTCTCCTGCATTTTCTTACAACCTCCAATATTATAGTGACGCACAACACCAGAGAATATAATTGCTGTAGTGATTACTTACAGCCATTACATTAAGCTTTAAAATGCTCCTTTCAAATTGAACAATGTTTTTTCAAAGTCAACAGCTGGTTCACAGCTTGAAAGCAACAGTTAAGATAAATTAAATAAAAAGGGTAATAAAATCACAGACTAAATTTAATTTTTGAAGCACATGCAAACTCCAACAAAGACTTTACAATATCTTTTAAAAACATACACAGAAACAAAAGGCAATACAACTAGCAATTATTCTGTGGTCATTAATAAGAATGTGATGTATGAACACAAATAACTGTGTATGTTTCTAGATATACTTAAAACAGAGCACAAAACAAATTCATGCAGTATTTATAGCCCTAGTCCAGGGGATAAATCAAGCAGAAGTTTCAAGTGAGATTTTTAAATCTTGGGAGGAAGAAAAAAATGTTTACATATATGTATATGTATATATATACACACACACATATAATCTTCCTCTTAAGGTACATACATGTACATAAAGTGTGATTAATGAAAATGACACATTCCTACCCTTAGGATAAAAAGGGGATCTGGTGTGTGCTCAAGATCAGTACAATGCCAGGACCCTGCATCAGCTCTTGAAATGCACTATTGGAACAACAGGCAAGGCTTTCCAGAGTGTACAGCATCAGCTAAATGCCAAAAGACTTTTCTCTGGCCTGGCCCTCTGTTTGCCACTGGGAGAACACTGTTCACAATTGCAATGGCCTCTGCCTGGCTGGCAATGAAGTGCCAAAGCTACACATCCATTCGGGAGAGGCAGAGAAACACAAAGGACCCATGCCCTGCCTTCCTTCCACACTCCTGTCAGGAAGCTTTCTACCTGCAGCAGTGTTCCAAACAGGCCAAGAATAAGCCAGCCACCTCTGAGCCTCAGACCTTCAGGCTGCCGAAGAGTTGTTCAGCATTTTACATCCTATGGCACTCAAATAAGAAAATGATGCAAGTATCAGGAATACATATTCCACCTTCTTCATCACAGCTGGGCTTTTTGCCGTATGAGAAAGGCTGTTCTTCATCAGTGTTCATCAGCAAAACGAAATATCCCATATCAGTTTCCCTAGTAAATCTTTCCAGTGGGCAGATAGCTCTGATGTCACAGTTTTACAGCACATGTGTATGTAACATGTATGAGACAGGTATTTTGAAGCAGACAGGTATATTCACCCAGTGACACACCATTTCCCTTCCTTCCTTCCTCTCTGTCCCTTGCAAACACAACAGGGACCATGACAGAAAGAAGAGATTAGCCAACCACTTGCTCTAGGAACCTCTAGGACTATGTACTATGAATGTTGTTCTCTTAGATTCTTAAGCACTTTAGATTTGTACGTAAATTAGGCCTGTGAGTTACTGTTGTGCTATGGTAAATTCTATATGAATCTTTTGTTAAATTGTCTAACTTAAGCTATCAATTAAGTGTTGTTAAGTTTAAGTGCTGTTAAAACTTTAGGCCTAAACTGTTTGTCAAGTCCAGGCTCAGTTTAGCAAGGAACTTGTGACTCACCAGGAGGGTCTTCCTTATTTCTTTTTATCCTTATCCTTTCCTACCCTTACCCTTCACCCCTCCCCTTGCTCCAGCCTCCACATAGATAATTTTTGGGTTGATGATGGTTTTAGACTGATTGATTTTAGATTTTAGTTTGCTTTTTCTCTGTGTGCTTTAATAAAGTAGTAGAGTTAACCGTGCCAACAAACTTTGTCATGCTTTCACTTTTATATTAAACGTGCTTTTGCCAATACCTTTGCCAGTGATTCTTTAGGTGACCTCAAAACACTCATTCATGAGAGTTGTAAAGATTTTGTGTTTCCTTTAATGTTGAAGGAGCTGTCTGAACGATTGCAAATATAAAGGAAATTTGCAAATATGCAAATATGAAGGAGATTCAAGTTGATAAAAGAAAAAAAAAGGAAAAAACTCAATTTTTAAAATTGTCTTACACAATTTCCATCCCACAAAGGTAACTACGGCTACATGTGTAAGCAATACTGACTGCCTCAGTTGCACCTCAGCACTGACACATATGTCCCAGATGGATGTTACATTATGTGTTTGTAAAATAGGCATTTTCCAGTGATTTCTGAAAGTAGAACTGGATGTGCTGATGTAGCTTGCTCCAGAAAGAACACTGTGTGTCCTATACCCACTGCAATGAGAAGAATTCCAAAGTGCCATGCAAAATGTCACCTTATCTCACTTAAAGTTATTTCATCTAGTAATATCAGAGAAATTACAACAATATGTTGTTCTACATTAAAGTACATGACAGCGTTATCTGTGAGACCTGGCAGCTGCCACTTTTGCCCGAGCAGATGGCAGTGATAAAAACACAATGCAGGGAACAGGTTGTTAAAGACATATCCGTCGTTACACTGTCACTGCACAATTACACTCAGCTCCAAGATACCATCAAATGCATGGCTGTGTCACTCTCAAGCAGGAAGATCTTGCTTATGTGAGGAAAATGATGTATAACAATTAATTCTGTACATATTATTAATCAGATTCATTCATCTCCTGTTCAGAGGAGCAGAAAAAGCAGCCAGGATCCAAAGTCTTTAAAGTCTTATGTGTTTGCACTTCTGCTCTTGTAGAAGGGAGACAACCATTCATCCCCTGTAAAGGAAAATCAGAGCCAGGCATTGCTTTCATAGCAGTCGTCAATTTATATTCCCATTTAAGGGCCAGAGGGCATGTTAGCTCCCATTTTCACTTTTCTAGCTTTTTTTTGCAGGGTGGGGTGGTGGGGCATAGGGGAGATATTAAATGAGTATATTGCTCATGGAACGTACCAGCCAACCACTCCTGGAAGCAGAAACAGGCTAAGGCACAGGAGGCAGGGCAGCAGCAGTACCAGCCTGTCCCCACTCCATCCCTGCCCGTGGCCACTGCCAACACTGACAGGCACTTCTCTGTGCTGCAATGACCAGGGAAGGCATACACCCAGGCATTCAGAGAGCCCAGGAAACAAGGAAACAGACCACCTCCCCTGCTCCAGAAGCACAGAATGGTTCAGGTTGGAAGGGACCACAAGTGGATCCTCTGGTCCAACCTCCCTGCTCAAGCAAGGTCATCCTAGAGCACATGGCACAGGATTGTGTCCAAACAGTTCTGGAATATCTCTAGTGAGGGACACTCCACACCCTCTCTGTGCAGCCTGTTCAGTGCATGGTCACTGCGCAGGAAAGAAGTTCTTCCTAATGTTCAGGTGGGACTCCCTGTGCATCAGTTTGTGCCCACTGCCTCTTGTCCTATTGTTGGGCACCACTGAGAAGAGCCTGACTCCATCTTCTTGGCATCCTCCCTCTAGGGAGCGTGTTAATTCCAAAGTGCCAGGCTGCCAAAAGGGACAAGGCATTCCTGAAGAGCTGAGCAGCATCCTGAAGCCCTGAGGAGAAAGAATACCTTCAGTGTTACTGCTGTGCTCCTGCAGTGAGTGTCCAAGAAATGACTCAGTGTAAGTACAGACCTTATAAGGGTAGCAGGGAGGACCTGGTCACAGCACGCCTGGGACGTGAGACAATCTATCAGAGGCCACTGAAGAAGCCCCCAGAGCTGCTGTGCCTGTGCACTGCAGACACTGAACGAGCAAGCAGAGATGCTGGAACCAGCCCCAGGGTGCTCGGGATTGCTGGACGTGATGTGGCACTGGAGACAGTTTCATCTTCAATAAAAACTCCAGACAAGGCGACCCATCTGGCACAATTTTGCCCATAAGCAGCGCAAGCAATTTACACATCCGGACTTGGGTTTATATATTTGGGGCATCTGCTTAGTTTTTATTACTCCTGGCCTCAGCTCTCACATTCCTTCACAGATCAAATAACTGCTTTCCCTATTTGCTAATTCCAGCAGCTGGTTATTGCTCACCAGACTCCTGCTATACTCGCCTGGGGAAGAATCATAAATAAATGTGTACGAGCAAGCAGATGCTGTCATTTTAAAAACTGATCCACCTAGTAAAAACATTCTACTTTGGACTCAATTGGTGAATCACTGAGCATGTGTCTTGATGTCATTTTAATAAAATCCAAAACCAATCAAAGGACTTTGTTCATTCATTCCAATTAGTAAGTGAGGAAAGAGTGCTATAAAGGAGAATATTGCTACAAATAAGAAATTAAATTCTGAACAGGCCAAACACCTATTCCTTCCAATGAAGACAAAGGCAAGATAAGACACAGAGCATTTTTTTTAAATATCTGGTAAAACGAATCACTTTTCCACCACTGGCAGACAAGGTAACATCAACTGTGGGTCCTGGAATCTATGACTGTAAACAGAAGAGAGAAATACAGATGGTTTATCAGACTTTATTATCTCCCTTAATTGTGTGCCTGTTTGTTTGGGTTTTTTTTTAATGGGTAATTTCTTTCTGCATGTAAGTGCTAGGAGAAAGTGAGCTGCCTGGAGCATATTTAAAAAATAGACAGAATATAAGAGAGAAGAAAAAGTGCTCTACTGACTAAAACCCGGGAAGCAGCAGAGAAAACCTTGGTACCAACTTTTCTTCTGTGTTTTAAAAGGGACATCTTTCTGCAAGGTAAGGCAATTTGGCTTACAAAAATCTTAAAAAAAATTACTTTTGATGAAAATAGCACAAGCTTCAGTGATGGTGGCATAATCCACAGAACTCTTTTATGTCAATTCCTGCAGGTTAGACAGATGACAATAATCTTTGTTCCTTGGCAGCAGGAATTAAATTCTCTCTTGTTGACTTAAAATGGAAATGTCTAGCACTGAAATCGTCCACTTTGTTGGTCAGACAGCTGACACAAAATCTCTGCAATAGTTTACAGGTATTTCAAAACTAGCACATATTACTGTGAGGTTAACTGCTCTGAGAGCAAAACTTCCCAATTCAGCATTTGCAAATCTGTTGGGTTTTTTCCCAGTAATTTCAACCAAGTTGCTACAATGCAGCATGATATCATGAGCTTTTAGAGATTTTCCTCCTAAAGGCCAAACACAATACAAGACTCAATACACACCATAAGACCAGTCTTCATTAACTCAGAAGATATACAGCCCTTTCAAGACTATTGATGCTGTGTCAACATTCAAACCATTTGTGCTGGTTTAAAAGTTAACCAGCAAGGCAAAATGAACTCAATTCAAAAGAGAGATTTATAAGTCAGAATAACAATTTATTAAAATAATGCAATAAGTACAATTATACAGACAGACAATTGGTTTTAACCCACAAAACCCAAATGTACAAACCCAGGACCCTGGGGTATGAACAAAAGTGGTGTACCTTGGCCCACCCCCCCGAGTCCAAAGCAAAGGGAGACGGGATAAACCTGCTGGTGGGAGAGCTGCTGCAGTCTGGTCAGAAGTGGTGATTGCAGTCCAGTTGAGGGTGGTGGTCTCAGCCTGGTTGGGAGCAGCGGTGGTCTGCTGTCTTCCTCTGGGTCCCACGAGAGAGAGAGCCCCAAGGCTCTGAAACTCCCAGTTATATACTCTCCAGTTCAGGCGGGAGTGCTCAGTCCCTCCCTCAGAGTAGGGAATTCCATAAAAGGGCATGCGGATGCTCAGTCCCTCTTATCAGAGCGGGGAATTCCATATAAGGATATCAGAGCGGGGAATTCCATAAAAGGGTACAGGAACATCTTCCCACCTTGCAGGCCTCTACTGACAGCAGTTTTTGGGAAATGGCATGGAGGCTATAGAATACACAGTTTTGGGTTACACCCATCCAGGGATGAATTGGTCCCAGCCGTTCTAACCAGGACACCATTGTACCAAAATCTGACTGACTAGAAATAATCGTCTTCCAGTGTATGCTCAAAGAGAAACACTAAGCCTCCCTGAATACCCAAAACCTAAAATCTACTCCCATTTGGTTCTTCACCTACAGTAAAACTGATAAAGCTCATAGTGGCCTCAATGCCTCACCACTGTACTGGAGATTACATGTTCAGAACTTGGTGTTATTTTAAATACCAGAAAGAAAATCCTAATCTTCAAAGCACAAATTGTGAAAATATAACTAACATTTAAACTAGGAAAATTATTATTTGATGAGAATTGTATCAACCAACTTAAATATAAATAAAAGTTAATATAAATTGCAATAGAAACTGGACAGTCCACGAGCACAAGACTAGAACACTTGCTAGCATCATAAGTTACAAATACTGAACACAGGGTCTAACAAATTCTCCTTGCCAGTTAAATACTTTCTCCTGCAGTAGCATATATTAACATTTAGGAGTCAAGGAGGAGAAAATTCTGAATGAAGGTGCTAAAATCACACTGTCACAGGAGGAATTTATGGTGCCAAGAGAAAGGCAGTCAGAAGACAGGGAATAGATGGGTCAGCATGATAAGCAATGCACAAGTCTGAAGTGTGAGAGCAGAAGTGATCTTTCCGAGGGAACACCTGGGGAGAGCCACCAGCAGCAGCAGCAGGAGGACTCACACCATTTTTAATTTTTTTTTTTTTTGAAAGCACTAGTGACTAAGCATGGACAAAGAAGAGCGAGAGTCTCAGTACAAAAAGTGATGATTTTAACTTTCTCTGTAAATGTAGGATTTTGCATCAGGTCTGAAGATTTCAAGCCTGGCCAAGTAACACTTTTTCATGAGCTACAAATTCCTCATTTGTTGTTATGATGTTTTAGACTTTGGTTCACCATGTTAAGACATTCCTCAGTTGCTGAATTTTAAGTAAAATACTTTTTGTTTTTGCAGTCAAGTAGAACATGTTCAGGGCACATTACCAAAGCAAGCTGTGGCTGAAGGATGCCGTGCCCAGTGCGTTAGAAGGCTGAGGTGCACACTCCGTGCAGAAAGCACATTAACACCGAGCGGCTGAGCCGGTGAGGGGCCGCGGGCTCGGGGCCGCGCCGGGCTCGCTCGGGCTCCTCGAGCACACCCGGGGGCCCGAGCGGGGACGTTTCTTTCCAGCACAAAAGGCCAGCAGGGAACAGCGCATCTCCCCGTCCTCCGGCACTCACCCCCTGCTTCCAGAGCGCAGGCAGCCACCTCCTCACCAGAGAACGGGACCCTCCCCGAGTCTGTGCGCTCCCCTTTACTGCGAACGGCGACGTCGATCCCAGTCACTAAATTCCAGCGGGCTCGCTGGTCAAGGGCGCGAGTGACACTGCCGAGACCGAGCTTTGGCGGTACGAGAGAGAACGCGCGGCCGGCCCAGCAGGGCGGGGAGCTGGGACCGCCGCTCCACCCCGCCCGGCCCGGCCCGGCCCCGCCGCCCGTGAGGGCAACGCTGTTCCCGCGCCCGGCCCGGCAGCGCCGCCCCGCGGCGGCAGCGCAGGCGCGGCCATGGCGGCGGCCGGCGGCGCTGAGGGCGCGGATGGCGCTGAGGGCGCGGATGGAGGCCCCGCGCTGTGGGCCGAGGTGCGGGCGCTGCTGCCTCGCGCCGAGGAGGGGCTGACCTTGGCACTGAGCGGGGAGGTGGAGGGCTGCGTCCTGCCGCTGCTGCGGCGCGCCCGCGCTCTGCTCTACAGCCCGCCGGGCCCGCCCGGGGCGGCGGCAGCGGCGGCGCTGGCGCGCTTCGGAGACGTCCTGCGCGACTATTCCTGGGAGAAGCTGAACGCGGTGCCGTGGAGGGAGGTCGGCAAGGGCTGGCGGCAGGTCTACGCCTACGGCTGCCTCTTCGGGGCGCTGGCCGAGGTGGCCGCGGGCCGCCCGCGGGCCGCCGTGCGCCTCTGCGACCTGGGGCTGCTGCTCGGCGCCGCCGTCCTGGACAACGTCCTGGCGCGCCTGGTGCGCGCGCTGCAGCCGCGCCTGCCCCGCGGGACCGCGCGGGACCGGCCCCGCGCACAGGTACCGCCCGTGAAACCCCCCTCCTTCCCGGCCTCCCGCCTCCCCGCGGGCCTCTGCCGGCTGCTGAGGGGGAACGTCCTTTCCAGAGGGTCCGGCCCGAGCGGCCCCCGCCGCCCCCCGCGGTGCAGCCGGAGGAGGCGATTCCTCACCTTCACTGCCCTTCGCTGGAGCACTTCAGAGACAACTACCTCATTCCCGAGCGGCCCGTGGTCCTGGAGGGCGTCATGAACCACTGGCCGTGTATGAAGAAGTGGAGGTGAGAAAGAAGTTTCTTCCCTGTTCAAGTAAAGGCACGATCGTTCCCTGTGTTGGGTATCTTGGTGGTCGGTAGAGCAGCAGAGACTTTTGCAGAGGATGGACACTGTGGGCAGTGAGTTTTGCTGGCAGCGCCTTTCTCCTTCTCTGGAAGTTGCTTCACAGATAAGGGAAGCGCTTTTGGAGCGTTCGGAGCATCACGCAGCAAGTGCCAGACTGAGCCAGGGCGAAGGTGCCCCTCCAGCCAGCCCGGGGCTGTCCCGGGAGCCCAGTGGTGAACTGGTGGTGCAGTGTGTTGCTCGGGTGGGAACTCACAAGGAGTGCACATTGCAAAGTGCCAGTGAGCTGCTCACGGCTCAGGGGGTCTGTCATTTTTACCCCTTGGAATGTGCCGATAATTAGTGCAAAGGAAAGTGAATTTCAGAGCCACGTGTCAGCATGATTGACTTTTTCATTGACAAAGGCAAGCACTGATGTTTGCTCAGTGTCATGTTTGCATGTTGAGTTTCAGCCATCACCATGCAGGAGTGAGTAATAGCATCGTGCTGCCTGCCTAATGTAAGCAGCGGTGCATTGAGTATTTGTGAGGCGAAGCTCATGATTTCTTACAAAAGGGGAAAAAGCACTCATGCTTAGTTTGAGCAATTGCTTTTGTTCAACAGCCAGGGGTACAATTGACATTAAGTGAACATACTTGTTATTTTTAGGGGGTTTATTCATTTCTGAGGGAAGGTACTCCACTGGTTAACTTTAGACCCTTAAAAAGATGAACTTCTCCATTTAGTTAATACCATTGTCCATGAAGAGATGTATTCCACCCATCAGAGTAATCCCTCTGGCTGTAACCAGGATGGATATTATTGGCGTCTGTATACGGAATTTGACACTGGCAGAGAGTTGATCTAGTATTAATGATGAAAAGATACAACACTTTATTTAGCAAACATGGCAGCAGGCAGCAAGAAGGTTGGCCATCCCTCACCAAGAGAGACTTAATAGCTTAAATCTCCTCAGCTCCTAAGGAAACCACAGTTAACTGAGGTGAACAAGATTTTAAACCAAAATAAAATAGACAGTTGTGGGATAATGTGCACCCAAACCTGCCTGCTGATTTCCTTGCCGCTTACATCGTTTTCTGCTGCCTTTTGTCTCTGGTTGGTTAGGTTTAGAGAGAAGAAACTTGTAGTAGTAGAATTTTATTACCCTATAAGATTGATTTGGATTGATTGCCTTACATTCAAAAATTAGTAAGAAAAGTAGTATAAAAGGTAATTGAGCTTTCTTTCTTTCAGCGTGGACTATTTTTGTCAGGTCGCAGGGTGCCGCACAGTCCCCGTGGAGTTGGGTGCCCGGTACACAGATGAGGAATGGTCTCAGCAGCTCATGACTGTCAATGACTTCATCAGCCAGTATATCATGGATGAGGTGTGTTACACTCATTTTATTTCATCTCCAAACACAGCAGCATGGTCCTGGTACAGACAACGGTTCTGCTTCCAACAAATATATTCAGAGGTGATGGTCAAGGGAGAGGGTGTGCTGTAAGCACAACTCTGAATTAAAAGGCTTGGCCTGTTTTCAAGATCTGAAGCTAGAAATAGTTATTGAAGCAATTCCTAGGATTGACTTTTACATATCATCACATGTACAGCAGCCGAAATTTGACAAATAAATACATACATTCTACAGCAAAAGCCTGACTGGTGGAGTCTAAATATAAGGGATCCTCAGCCAGCAGGATCAAGATCCAAATTCACATGCCACAAGGCAGAAAAATAAAAAGTCAATTAGCAATTGAAATGTCCTTTTGCTTTCACAGCTGAGAATCCAAAGCTCCTGTTTCTGTTTCCTTACCTTCTGGCAGGTAGTACTGTGTGCCATAGCAAACTGTCTGTGGTGCAGCCCAGAATAGAGCACAGAGGTAGTTCCAAAGAGTGAAGGAGAACTGGTCTGTGTGCCAGTAGCATGTGGCTATGAAGATGCAGCACATTGTCACGGGACTGACAGGAGTGTTGAGACTCCATGGGGTTATAGCTCAGCTTCCTCCAGTAACTGGAGCTAGATGATTTATTGATTATGGAGACACATCTACGCTCTCACAATTTCAGTGGAGATGTAAGTTGCTATTTCAGAAGACCCCTTATACTGCTGAAACAGTTCTGGTACTCTGAATAGGATATTGGAAGTGAATGTTACCTATGAGTAAATTCTATTCACCTGTAAGTAAATTAACTGACTGAGAAGTCGTACACTATATGTCACTATGTGTTTTTTATTTCTCTGCTGTCATTTCAGAACAGTGTAGGATACCTTGCCCAGCACCAGCTTTTTGATCAGGTAAAATTGAGTGAATGTTTTTATCTTCCTACGGTCAAGTGTTCCCTTTGTAGCACAAGTTGGCTCTGAGGATGTCAACTGTACTAGATCAAAGGGTATATGAAGAACTCACAGTAATTATTAAGTTTCTATTCCCATGATTTGAAAGAACAGAGGGAGAGGTTTGTTCCATTTGGCTGAAAAATATGGAAATAAAACCCTCTAGGGATAAAGATATGCAGTCCTAGTGCTGGTTTGGTACACTGTAGCATACAGGGATACATACATACAGGGATAATCACCCAGAAAGCAGCAGTTCCTCAAAGACTGTAATAAAGTCAGGGAAGAGATTTGGACAGAAAATCTGTTCAGTGTTGATCACCATAATCTGAAATGTCATTCCAGTTTACCAGAATTTAGGTTGGTGGGAGACATAAATAGGAATCTCATGGAGAAACAAGCATAATGTATAAGAGATCAGCTGTTTCTTTTCCATGAACCACAAACCTCCCTACTCTTGTGGGTGTCTCTGGTTTCTGCTAAAGCAAAGAGTCTCTGAAGAATGAGAAACCCCTTTCTTTCTCCCACCTCTCCTTCCAACAGAATCTGCTCGCTAGAACAGAAAGTGTGAGGACATTTCCTGCAGATTCTTAGCAGGTCAGCTACTTCTCTCCTGCCCTTGCTGGACAAGCAGGTCATTTGTTTTCTTTGTGTCAAGCCTTGTCTGTCTGTTCTATGAATTACATATATTTGGCAAGTCAGCATGTATCCTTTTTAATGTTTATTTCTTTATGGAAATAGATCCCAGAACTGAAAGAAGATATCAGTATCCCTGACTACTGCTGCCTGGGGGAAGGGGAAGAAGATGACATCACCATTAATGCTTGGTTTGGTCCAGGAGGCACAGTCTCACCTCTTCATCAGGATCCCCAGCAAAATTTTTTAGCCCAGGTATGTACTCTAGTTACTCTACACATGCCATTAATGCAATACTCAGAAAAAATGCTTATGGTATGTAAGTGTTAGAGACAAGGGGAGCAGACAACTTGAGGAATAATTGAAGGATAGAGAACATGCATGTATCTGCCAGTGCTGTGAAAGTTTTTGTAATTTGAACAGCAGGTGATCTGGCAGTTTTCAGCTTTCAATTAAAACTGCGCTGCCTCGTGATGCCATTCAAACTGTGGCTGTGGAGTAGAGGGAGGCACAGGCACAACTAACAAAGTGCAGTGATCCCTGCTGGCTGGGTGGTGGCTGCTGCCGAGATCACAGTGTTTCCAGTAATGAGGAAACCAGTATCTGGAGATGCAGGCTATTGCCCAGTAACTGGTGCCTGCAACCTTATAATATACAAGGCCTTAACCCAGTGAGGCAAGTGAAGAAAGGAGCTGTTAACAGCTGGTGGCAGTCCCAAAAAAAGTTCAGGTATTCAGAAAATGTGCTGTGGGAGCAATAACCAGCATTTTTGTCACTTCCATACATCACCAAAAATGCCATGTAACATTTGGGTCTTTAGAGAGTTAATTAATATCCATAATCCCCTTGGGGTATGGAAGGCATCCTAAAAACACATGTACAGCCAAAGTTATTCAGATCAATACTCCAGTAGTTTAACCAGTGATGAGAAGAGTAGGACAGGGCAGGAGTACGTTGGTACTTGTCCAGCCTGTTGAATATGTTTATGTGCTCTCCTTGAAGTAACAAACTCTGAATATTCAGCATGACAGCTTGGGTGTTGGTAAGATTTCAGGAAATCCTATTCTGTTATGTGGGAAGGGATGTTAAGATAGAGGAAAAGCAGCTTGCTTGGGAATGGTTGAGTAGCATAATACCAGTCCAGGGTACTGTGATTAGAGTACTGACTTAACAGGACAGTTCCAAACAAGCATGATCATGCCTAGCCTTTAAGGAGATCTGGAATGCTGGCACAAGCAGCATGAATCTTCATCCCAAGCCTTCTGTTCCACTGGTATCAGTGCAGGAGTCAGCTTTGACTCAGTCATGCTGCCATGTCTGGGCACCAACAACTTGCAGTTCGTGTGGTGTTCAGGGCAGCCAAGCCAGTCAGCTTACAAATCCTCATTTCAGCACTCTAGTGAAAGAACTGGTTTAATGATGACACAGGAATAAGAGTTTTAGGAGCATATGGAAGCTTGGCAGTCACTGTGCAGGTACCTCTGCCTGATGATATGAACTGCAATGAAGATTCAACCTCTTTATTCTCAGTTCTACTTATTTCTAGCTACATAGAGCCCAAATAACAATGTATAAATGGGGTGCCTTAAACTTTAAATTGAAAGTAATTTGGTTAAAGGCATTTCCTTCCTAAAGGTATTCAAATTCTTATCTGCTCCAAGGAACAGTTACTTATATTTCAATAGCTTGATTTTACTTTTTATTATAGCAGTGTCTATTACTAACAAAGATGATGTTCCTTGTAATTAGGTATATTTACTGTTAAATTCCAGGTGTGGCCCACAGCTTCCAGTAATGTGCCACTTCATGACAAATGGAAAACATTTATTTTCTATATACAGGTATTAGGAAGAAAGTATATCCGTCTGTATTCACCACAAGATTCAGAAAACCTGTACCCACATGAAAGCCAAATTCTTCACAACACTAGTCAGGTAAATAGTTGCCTGAAATTTTAATATCAGTAGTGTTACCATATCAAATCATTTTTGAGTAAAGACATTCTGCTAATGATCATTTGGGTTTTTTTTATAGGTTGATGTGGAAGATCCCGACTTGGTCAAGTTTCCCAATTTCACAAAGGCTGCCTTTCAGTCCTGCATTCTGATGCCTGGACAGATTCTGTTTATTCCAGTTAAATATTGGCACTATGTGCGATCACTTGAGCTCAGCTTCTCTGTCAGTTTCTGGTGGTCATAACTCTGAAGCATCGTCTGCAGCATTGTAATGGGAATTAAAGATCAGCAAAGTAGCATCTAGCAGCATCTTTCATGAGAGGTTAGAGGTGGAGCAAAACCAAAAACCCACAACCTCTTGCTAAAGCATGGAGAAAGAATCAGGACAGGTAAATGGAAAGGTGATGCTGCAGCCACTTCATTTTTGTAGATGTTTCTAATAACTCCTTATGAAGAGCGTGTTAGGTCACTGTCCTGTGTCCCTCAGAAACAGTCTGTGTCTGGGCACTGCCAGGGCTCTGCCTCTGTCTGCAACACCAGGGCATTGTTATCTTCTACTTGGATTTAATAGCACTAAAGCCTGGAGTCACCTAGAGAAATGGTGAAATTTTATAATGTATTTACTCTACATTATAAAATAAAGCTAATACTAATAAAGGAAGGTACTAGTCTCCTGCATGGAAAAAGTTACTTGTGTATCCTGGTTCCAGCTAGGACAGGGTTAATTTTTGCACTAAGGGGGGGGGCAGTAGTGGTTGTGACCACTTGCCTGTGAATCTTTGGTCTCTCGTACACTGTGTTATTAGTATTGTAGCTGTTACTGTTCATTTTCTTGGATTCCATTGCTGTTCCCAGTTTCTTGTTATATCAACCCATGATCTTCACCTTTTGTGCTCCCAGTTCTCTGCAGCCCACCCCAGGGGAGGGAGCAGCTGGTGGTTTGAGGCTGGTGGTTTGGAGTGTTTCGATGAGAACATTAAATTGGGGAGTACCATTCCTAAACCATGACATCTTGTTAAAGCCCAGAACGTAACTGAAGTTAACCCACAGTTTAATTGCCGTTAAATAAACTGAAGCATTATTATACTTTGATTAACCATCAGCTGAACCGATGTCATGGCCTTGCTGAAGTGTCTCTGCCAAGGACAGGAATGCTGCCATTCCAGTCTGGTGTCTGGCAGTAGCCATTCCTTTGTTTTTTTCCAAGTCACTCTTAAAGGAAAAAACATCCTTACATAAAACTGGAGACAGAAGTACTAGGACTAAAAATCTAAAGAATCTCAATATGGTAATTTTTTCAGCACTTTGTAGACATAAGCTGACATTGCCCCAGGTCCTGTCATACTCTTTCCCAATTGTTCTGTGGCAATATTCCCTCCCTTACTGAGCACAGCTGCTCATGACCTGGCCTTATGTCAAGACAAACTGTTGTGCATCTAAAGAAGGGACAAAACTCAAGCCACAGTGCCAGCTGGAAGTGTTCCAACTCCAGCCCTAGGTCAGAGACCTTACACGTGCTGCATGGATTTCTCACCTGCCTGAGGTGCTACAGCAGGTGTCATTGTGTAGCTCAAACTGTACAAATAAGGAACACCTGCTGAGAAAGGCTTCTTTGAAGAGTCCACCTGCATAAATCAGCTTGCAGGACTGACTAAAACATTTGCATCTTTCATCCCCAAAACATGCACTGAAAGTCCCAACCCAAGAATATGGAGAACTACCAACACAAAACAGCCTCCAAGAAAGCTGTGCAGGCATTACTGTGAAGGAGAACAGGAAGGTCAACAATAGTTTTATTATAAGATTCTTAGAACTTCAGAAAATAAGTACACTGGCCACTGTTACTAATGAATACAACACAGTCTGGCTGTTCTGCCAGAGTGAGTGAAAACAGCTGTCACTGACAGCAAGTTCTACTGGCATCACCTAGGGCTGAGAATGGAGCTCTATGGTGACTGGGAGGTCATCCGACTCATACCTGTAAAGAAAATGAAGGTTAATGGATGACACACACAAAAAAAGGATAATATTGTATAGCCTCCTGATTTTTAAAATGCTTTGTATATTCGTGTGTTGCTGTTCACAATGTCCAATTCGCCTAGAAAAATAGGGCGTCCAAAGAGATTCTTAAAAGCTCGGTATTTCCAGAAGTTTTAGTGCCATGGGTTAGTGTGTCCCCTATTCCCTGCCACCTCCCCACCTTAAGGTAGTTATAAACAACATGCAGGGTCTGCTGTGCCCCTGTGGCACAGTCCGGGCACTGTGAGTGTTGCCCGTGTGTGGTTTAATGTCTCCAATGTACAGCTGAAGTCAGAAATAACTGATAGTTACAGTTGTAAATAATGCAGGTACTGCCACTAAACGTCACAGCTCATTTTCTAGTATTATTACATTGTTTTTTTAAAAATAGATTGCTTGGTACCTGGGATGTCACAAGACCAGTATTCATTACACTTCGGACAACGGGGTTCAGTCTGAGCTTTGAAGTACTTTCTGACACAAGGTAAATGCATTCCAATTCCACAGGATTCACATACTTGGCTCTGAAATCCAGGAGTGATGATTAAAAAAAATCTTTCTAACCTGTCCTTCAATTTAAGAGGAAGTTGTTACAAAGGGCAGCAGATCATGCAATGCAGTATTCCAAAGATGGTTCCCACAGTACGGGTGGTAGATACTCAACAGTCAAAGCTGGTAAATAATAAAAGGAGGTACTCTTCTGGAAACTAGGATATAGTATTTCCATATATGGACAAAATATAGCTTGAAAGACAACAATTTCAGTGCAATAAGGGAGACCAATTGGGGAAAAGTAACATGGAATCGTGTTAGTTGGGCAGATCAGAAGATGCAGGCTCAAGAGCAAGATAATGCACCAGCTTTGGAATAGAAATCCAGGCTGTAAACACTTACACAAGACTAAACTGGTAGCATCCCAGTCATCACAACCCAGTGTTCTAGCATGCTCTATATAGCCACATGTTCCTTCTGAGGTCCAAACACAAGTAATTCCTGAGCCAAACCCCAGGAACCCCAAGAATGAACATGTGTCATGTGAAGACTGCTGTTGATAAGGCCCAAAGAGGAGACTTGCTAACACCTCACTGCTAAACCTGTTTCTACAACAGGGGCTCATCTCTAGCCTGCTGGTTTGGAAAGCCAGGCAGCACAACCACGTTTGTCATCGGGTGAGTGCACTTTCCCCAAGCTTATACTTGGAGACACTGCTCCAAGACAATTTTTTACTAAAGACAGAAGATAAAATGCCTACGAAGAAAAATAAGGCGCTTTTTTTTTAATATACATAAGCACCACAACCAGATTACAAGACCAGGATTTTTTAATGCACACCTAATACTCAAAGGGAAGTATCACAAACCTCAGCTATGACCATGTGATAAACAGACATTACCTGGACTGCGAGGCTGCGACAGATGTTACATTTCCTTGCCACGTCCTGGTAGTTGCTGAGAATGTACTGTTCCATTTCAATTATGCAACGAGTATGCAGAGTATATTCTCCATTTTTCTAAGGAAACATATCAAGATGAGGAATTTCTTTTAATTCCTTTGACCTTTTTTGACTTTGCAACCCCCCTGCTAGCAAGCATTTGACAGCCACTTTTTTCTGCCATCATGAAACTAACATGCTGGTACTGGTACAATGCAAAGCTAAAACACTTTTGAAGTAGCAGAACTCCTTTGTTTTGCAGAACAGAATAAAGGTTCCACATCTTTAACTAGTCCTTGAAAAGTACAGAGGAGCAAGCATGCTCTCCTTAACAGAGGCATGCAGTTTTGAGTTTTGGAACCCTCCATTTGCACGTTAGAGAAAATTCTCCCAGCTTTCAACAAAATCTAGGTGTTTACTGCTTGAGATATCTTTGGAAATCTCTGTTAAATCACTTTAACATATGAGTGACTGTGTGGCAGCAGGTTGGAGATCTACGATGCAATGACTCCAGCAGAGAAGGACTGAGGTCTCATTTGGCCAGCAACTGCAGTGTTCACACAGTGAGCCCACCTCAACTGCTCCCTCATGAATTAAAGGAGATGTGACCATGTGCACAGTGGCCCATGCATTCCTGGGGCAGGAGTTTTCAACATGTTTGGCCTCACCACTTTTCAGGAAATTCCAAATGTAACTAACAGCACTGATCACCCTGGAGAGCTTTCCCCAGCTCTCGTTCCTGGTTGAAGGATGTCTGTGTGTGACTGGGCAGGGCAGGACACACAAACCCACCTGGCTCAGGTACAAGAAACTGAAACCATTTAGTCCTGTATAGACCTACCCAAGGACTTTTTCCTTGTAAGTCTACTTCCTTTTCTGCAAAAATCACCAGAGCAGCAATAAGCACAGGCCCCCTAAAACCATTTTTGCCATCATTCATTATAGAATAGCTCCAGTTTCACCCATCATATCCATAAGAACATGGCAGCTGGACCTACTGAAATTCGAACACTTGAAAGCAGTTACCTCAGAGAGCCACTTATCCTCCACAAAAACTTTCAGCACTTGTTCTGCTTCCTTTTTCTTCATTTTCTTTGTCTTAAGTTTGTCAGCCAAGTTTAAAATATCTGTAGATGAGGCAAAGCCATTTTCTGATAAAATTATTAGGTCCATCTACAAAAAGAAACATTACCAAGTATAAAAAACCCTGCAGACATACCTTACAGTAATGTACTGATATGCAGGGTTTTTAGCATCCATACATGTGAGAGATACTACAGAATATGGCTTGAACCAGAACTGTAAAACAAAGGCAAAAAGCTGAAACATTGTCCTCTTGACAGTTTTGATGTTTGCCAAGAAAACATTTCCACAAATAGAAGTGTACATGCTGCCTAAATGAAGCTGCACTCAGAGACCCCTCAGCACACTCAGCAGTGACAGATCTGTTTTCTTTTTATCTGCTCTTTGTCAACTAAGTTTTCCACTCTGGAGTCACTAGTACTTCTGAGCCTACCTGGCACCTGAAGGCTGTACAGTATCACCAATCTTCACAGAACCTCACTGGAAACATTCCTGCTGCTCGTGAGCACAGAGCAGCACACAGAGTCCATGGCAGCAGTGACATGGGCCACCACAACACACCCTCTGCAGTGCTGACCTGGCTGTGTGGGGGAGGGCAGGGAAACCTCTGGGTTCTATCATGGAGATTAGACTTCTGCAGCTGTCACAGAACAGTCAATGCACCTCTCTTTCCAGTTCATACAGAATATGTAATGAGTGTGCAAAAAAAAAGTCTAGTGGCTGGAGAAATTAAGTCCTCAAAGTCCAACACACTGTGAGAACAATTCAGAAAAACATCCAAGATACACAGCTATGATCACAACTCACATTAATGGTTGTTGATAAGAAATTAAATATCAAATGTCCTTGAATCTTGGCCCAATAGTTCTATTTGGAACTTTAAAAAATCTCAAGTGTGTTTTTTCTTGTTTGAAAAGCAGCATTCTGACTAGTTTATTAATACAGAATTAATTGGCTAAGCAGTAACAAATGTCTATATTCAAATCAGAAAAAAATGTTATTAGCATTAAAATCTACTGTATATTACTAAACTACTGAAGCCAGTGAAAAATTCAGCAATCACAACTGAAAATCTTGAAGAAAGGTGTTAGTGTAACTTTAGCATGTGTGTGTTGAGTCCCTAACCCCAAGGAGCACTTCCCTGGTGCTGATTTTGCCTTACCCATAACTGACTTCCAGCAGGGAATCATTAGTTGCACGTACTTCCATCCCTGCCAATCCCATTCAATCTGGGATAAACTTAGGTAAAATGGCAACTAGTTTCTGAACTGCATCTCCATTCATTTCCATTTCCATTCATCTTAAGGTGATACCTTCCCGAATAATGTGATTTACTAAATGATAACTGACATACTTACTGTTTTTCTGAACAACTCTAATTCAATTTCCGTATAGTCAGATGCCATTTTAGTTATTTCAGTTTCTGCCAAATTCACCTAAAAAAAGAAATAAACTGAAATCAAAGTGCCATTGTAGTTTTACACCAGAAACTGTAAAAGGTCCTCTGAGGTAAACAATACATCAACTCACAATTAACAGAAATGTCATTTCTTTAAGGGGCATGAAAGAGGCTGATCCTTGAAGTGCACTTGATGGTACTCCAGTCCTTTATTTACAACCCTTGATCTTCCAGCCACATGTTCTCCAGAGCTGCCTCTGCCCAGGCCAAGCCCTTCAACAACCCAAAGTAACCAAACCCCCCAAAGTAACACAGAGGCTGCAGCAGAGTTGACATGTCAAACCAGGCACAGTGCTGGACAGCAGCACGAACTATGTTATCAGTCACCTTTTTGTTCACTCTGAAAAACAATTGGTGATCTGGAGAAACTTCTTACAGGCCACTCCTCAGCAACCCTTTTGTGCTAGGTTGATTTTTGAGTAGGAGAAAAAGAAAACTAATGTTGGAGGGCTCTGTTTTCTAGTTTAAAAATCTGTCTCAAGAAATAAAGCCTCCTGTGGAAAAGGAATCTCACTTCAGCACTTAAGCAATGTTTATGTTAAATAACTCCAACACTGCTGTGGTCCTTGCTGCCATGTCCTACTCCCACAAACCAGAGCTGTGGCAGTTTATCCTCCCCCTTCCCTGTCCTACCAGCAGTTCCTGCAGCTGCTGCTGGCCCCACACAAACACAGCAGGTACCTACTACAGCATAATGGGCTCTCCCATCCTCTTCTGACATTCCTTTCCGGACCTGCATAAACAAAGGCTGCAGGTGCCTGTTAATAGTGCTGATGAAATCGTCCAGTTTATCGTGTGCATAGTAAACTGAAAATAAATAAGAAAAAACACATACAGAGAAAGTCAAACAACTACACACCAGGCAGATTTTTTTCTGTGAAACATTTTTTCCCAGGTAAAAGCACTAAAACTCCATGAGGCAAATTCAAACAGGGGTGTTCTATTCAGCAGATGCATCATTTTCTTGTGCTGCTGTCTCCTGGCCTTCAGAGACACTCAGCTCCTTGGAAGTCAGTTGAGAGAGAGTTCAGACATTCTGCCTTGCTGAATCCAGTAATTACAGTGACTTGAACAAAGCTGAATTTAAAATAAAACACGACCAGGAAAAATTACTATTCAGAATAGAAAAATACACTGGCTTGCTTTCCTTTATACACGTGATTCCTTGTTTCTGTGTGTTCTGTTTCACAAATTAATGGTAGGTAAGTGATCAAGTTACATATAAAAAAAAATTCTAGTATTGTAGAAACATGGGTAGGATCTTGTGTCGTGTTCTACAAACAAATTAAATACTAGCAGCAGTTCTATCACAGAATAATCAAGATGGCCTTTGGAGTTGTTCTGTGGAGATGCCTGCGATGGCTCTTGCCTGCACAGCACCAGCACAACTCTCAGGTCCATCCAAAACAAGATTTTATCAGTGGCAGAACTCCTGTTGCCTTCATCAGTCTAGGATTTAAAAACCAGGGTTACGAAACAGCTCATAACTTTAGATTCATGTCTCAAAAATACAACCAGTTGTCACTAAATTATCCCTTTTCTCAGTCACAGGAGTCACTTGTGTGTAACGGCATCGGTATATATGAATCTGATCTGATTAGAAGTAAGTTTACTCACTGCTGTGTTACTATATCTTTCAGGAAAGAGAGAGGGCACACATATCATTACAATTTTTTAACTTTTTTTAGCTGGTGTGTGTCTTTCAGAAATCCAATTATTTGTAAGCTGCATGAGGAAAAAAAAAAAAACACTTCTTCCATCTCCAAGACAAACACACCTTTATCAGTTTCACAGCAGTGGTGGTGTAATTTCCTGGCCTCTGATCCTTCTGTTATCCCCTTGGACATCAGAACCTGCAAGAACCGTCGATGAGCATCAGTCATCTGAGCCATCGCAGTGTCCCACCAGGCTTCACGTGCTGCAGGAGGTGTAAGCTGGAATTAATGCACATGTTCATACAAATTAAGAATACACAGTCCAAGCATATGTAAGATTTCAATTAAACTCTCTTACATTGAACGAGAACAGATGGTCAAAAAAACAGATCCCCAGATCGTCCTCAGAATGCAGATGGTGCCCAGCTCTGAGGTTCCAGAAGGCTGCAAAAGATTAAGTCCAACTACTTTTAGCTACAGAATAGAACAAGGTAGGCATTGTGTTATTGTCACCAAAAAACAGGAATCAAGCTCCTTAACACCATGGTAGCACTAAGCAGCAGGCACTGCTTTGTTGCAGCGCTGGACGCACCGGGCAGTGACTCCTGCCTGAGGTGCACGCTTGGCTCAAGATGATACAATATTGAGTCTGTGTAGTCTCACAGGGTCTTCTAGCTGGGTCTTTGAGCCTCTGAACTTTGATCTTCTACAGATGGTGTTGTTTTCATCGAAGCTGCAGTTTGCTGGAACAAACTGAATTGGGCCAGTTTGACTAGTTACAAATGTGGTTACAGAGCTCCCAACGTTCCACTCACCGCTATCTCCTCGTCACCCGCTTACAAAACTCTCATACCCCCAAAGCTGAAAATAAATGTTGTGTGACAAACTCAACACCGTGTGCGGTTCCGTGTGGGATGTGTCGTGTGTGGGGTGCGGTTCCGTGTGGGATGTG
>NW_020897723.1:4135281-4250901 GCF_003984885.1 Neopelma chrysocephalum
ACCGCCCGCCCCAGACACCGCCCGCCGCCCCCCACCCTCGGCCCCGCCGGGACCCGCCGAGGAACCACCTCCCCCGGCCGCTCCCCCGCACCGGCCTCTGCTCGACAGCTCGGCGATCTCTGCGCGCGCCTGCCATCGATGGCCCCGCCCCCGATCAGGCCCCACCCCTTCCCCTTGTCGGCCCCGCCCCCGATCAGCCCCCGGGCCCGCCCCCGATCATGCCGGTTCCCGGCCGGGCCCCGCCCCGGACGCGCCTGGCGGGGGCGGTTCGGGCCGTGCCGGGGCCGGGGCAGCGCCGTGTGCGGGGCCGGGATCGCCCCGGGCTGGAGCGGGGCCTGGAGCGCGGCCTGGAGCGGGGGCCGGACAGGGCAAGGTACGTCCGGCGGCCGGACCGGCTCCTTCGCGTTATCTGCGTCTGGCGCGCCCTTTGTGTGGTCTGTGTTTTCCTCCGCGCAGGGGCTGGGAAGGGAAGGCGGGGCTGTCCGTGCTCCCCCGGAGCTCCGCGGGGTCCCTTGGTCGGGAGGGTGTCCCGGGGCCCCTCCCGGGTGGGCAGCTCCGTTCCAAGCCCAGGGGCAGGTGCGCTTCTCCTTCCTGGCTGCTGTTTAACTCGGGCGCTCCCTTTGCGGTGCTGTGGCCGGGGCTGGTGTAATCCCGGCAATGCCCTTCCCGCCGGACGGGCTGCGGGACGGCCCCGCCCGCCCCGGGCCGCGCTCCCGGCCC
The DNA here is from genome assembly GCF_003984885.1 of Neopelma chrysocephalum. Classification (NCBI taxonomy): domain Eukaryota; kingdom Metazoa; phylum Chordata; class Aves; order Passeriformes; family Pipridae; genus Neopelma; species Neopelma chrysocephalum. The sequence continues at coordinate 4,136,002 of NW_020897723.1, forward strand.
TGCCCGGTCCCGCAGAGCTCCGGGCCTTGCGGGACGGACGGGGGTTCTTTTCAAGTATTGATACAGAATCTGTTGTTGAACCTTTTGCTTTGCCGTGTATCGCTTGTCTCGGTTTGGTCTGCGGTTACAGCCGGTGCTTTAAACTGAAAGAGTAAGAATTCAGTTTTAAAAAGAGCCAGTTTTAAAAAGCTATACATTTGCAGCCCAGCAACGGTGCATCGAGCAGCCTTGCGTATAATATCTGACTTCTGTGGTTTGGACAGGAGTCACTCATTGAGCATTACAGTTTTGCAGATTATGCCTGTTAATGAAATGTGACCCTAATTTCCTTAGAAGACCAGAAGTTAGTACTGTCTTTCTTGATAGTAAATGAAATCATTTTAATCGGATCGTATTTTTTTCAAGAAACAGAAACGATAAAGTGATTAAAGCATGTAACTTGTGCCAGTAATGACGCAGACCTGCTTCTAGCCCCTACAGAGATTTCTTTCCTAGTTTTGGGGAAGTCACCTATGTCTTTACAACTTACTTTCCTTACATATATTGGGTTTATTAGGTTTACTACAATTTTAATATGCTTTATATGTGTTACATACTTTCTTAAGATTGGTATTTCATATATATATAATGAAAAACCCAGAATGTAACAGGCAGAAAAACTATGGACATTTTAAAATTTTCTCCCTTTGCAGTTCCATTGGAGCTCTAATTTTCATCCCTGTGTGTGGATCTGTTCGCCCATGGGGAGATGGTTTTGCTCTGCCATCTGTTCATTTGGACGTGCTTACGTGGTCCAGGATTTTCTGCCAAAGTTTTAAGAGTTCCTTGGAACTTTGTCATGCGACAGTATTGCTTAACAGTGGAAAATAAATGCTTCGTCTCTTGAGAACTCCAGGAAAAAGGAAAAAGAAGGAATTTTTTTATGCTGGAGCAGTTTGCTTTTTTTTCCTGAGCAGCAGCAAAGGCGCTTGTGTTCTTTTCAAAAAATTTATTACTATGCTCAGTCACATTTCATCTGTTCCCAGAATGTGAAGAACTCAGCTCTTGAATAATAGTTTTCTCGAGCATTTATAAGAAATTTATCTTTCTGGTATGTCTTTTATTGTTAGATGACTAGTAACTGCCCGAGAGAATGTCGTGGAAGAGTTTCCATTCTGATCTTCTGTTTTCACTAACAGTGTCCTTATCCCTTACCTCTGAGATGGAAATTTTCCATGTTTAACTCTTAGAAGCTAGTTTTAAAGAGTGGTCAATCATGCATGTGGGAATGGGAGAAATCATGGCTGGGCTTCCTCTTTACTCTGTCACGCTGAGAGAATCATGATGCTCTGAAATAAAACCTAATGTGCCACCTGGGAACTTTACAGATGTAAACAAGAGCAGCTGTAGCTCGCTGGCAGCAACAACACTGTGTCCCGACATGGAGGTTAGAAAATTCTAAGAGCATGAGAGGAAGGGACCAAAAAGTTGTGTGTTAACAATGTGCTGCTGAACAAATTTTATCCCTCTTTATGCAGAATGCAAAGCCAAAAGCATATTAGTTAACATGACTTCACCTACAAATATACCAAAATTTTAAATGCCTCACATCCATGTGTAGTGATATGAAAGCTGGTAGCCATATTTTATGCAGAATATGGACTTCCACTAAGTGGCTGCGTTACATCAGCAAAGAAATCTTGGGGAAACATGCTTTTTTAAAGTCTGAAGTTAATTATTTCACCCGTTTTCAGTTTACCTAAATAAATGGTTTTGCTATGCTTACGGAATTCTAATAGGTAAAAGCTGCATAATTTTCCTTCTCCCAAGTTTAGCTGGTTATACCATGATTAGGTATGTGCTTTATAACCTCCAATTATTTACCGTTTTAATGAATCTGCATTCTGTTGGAGCAATGCTCAGAGTTCTTTGATAACATTTTTTCAAGAGGGTGATATCCATATTATCAACCTACAGGTGATAGGACTCGAGGAGAACATTTTAGTCAATAGACCAGACACTTCATTCTTAAATTCTTTCAGTTATCTGAGTGGAATCAGGGCTTTGGTGACAATGCTTTTAATAGCTCACATTCTAGCAGCTTTCCTTTTCTAGTAGCTGAAGAGAGTAGGTCCACTGCCAACGTCAGTCTTGTATCCTCTGTCATTAAAACTTTGCAGAAAAGTCTTCTACTTCTAGCTCATTTGTATTCTCCTTATTCTTCTAAGTGTCTTCTTGTTCATGAGTGCATTTTAGGTGCAGGGTGTGGGAATCAGGCACAGCAGGGAATCTGAATCCCAACATCTAGCAGAGTGGTAGGAAGTGCTACATACACCCTTACCTTGACTAGCACAGGGATGCAAGCTCATAATAATGTTTGCTGTTGGCAGAACTGCATCACAGCTTTTCCTGCTGAACCTGACCAGTGTCAATGATGGCAAGACTCATAAGTGCTGCACCATATACCCTTTGGATCTTTTTCTTTTCGTATACAACAAATGAAGGTATGTTTGTCAATATTTTAGATTATTGTACTGAAGTTTTTATTGACAGCATTTTTCCATGACCAGTAGGCAATGCTATTACCACTAATTAACTACTATAAAATTTGTAACTTCAGATGTCATAAATAGCCTTATACTAGAATAAATTCTTAGATTTTTTTTCTTTGCATTGAACTTTTCCATAGGGTCTAGAAAAATTAGAAATTTGCAGAAAGGAGAAACACGTTTGGAAAGTCATTTCCTTCCGCATTATATGATCTGCACTGGACACCTCTGAGATGGGCTCGGTCAGAGCATGGTGCTAATAATAACAAGGTTGTGGGTTCCATCCCTGTATGGGCCATTCACTTAAGAGTTGGACTCGATGATCCTTGTGGGTCCCTTCCAACTCAGAATATTCTGTGAAGTCTGTAATGCCTGTGGGAGGCTTTCACTGCCTGGCCTCCTTCCCCCGGTGCAGGAGGCCTGAGCTTCTCCTCTCTGGTGTGAAGCACAGGCAGGTAAAATGCTAAAGGAACACTGAAGTAACTCCTAAGGAAATTCCTAAATTCTCTATGCCACCGTGTAGTTGCCTGGATTTGAACAGATTTGGCAGGCCCTGGCTGTGACTGTACCTGCGCAGGGGTGGAGGAAGGACGGGATCTGGAGTGTCCCTGCTGCGCCGCTGGCCTGCCAGGAGGTGTTGAGCCCAAGTGCTGCTGGTTCCTTAAGGGTTATTTTGTCAAGTTCAACTAGCAGAGGCTCAATATAACCATGTTTTTTCCTTGGATCTTTTATGATATTTGATTATAAATACAATTTAGATATATAAAGTCATGGTTTTCAGTAATGCATTTTTATTCTCTGGAAAATGAATTGTGCATTTTGCTTGCTGTAATTTGTTTTACTAGTTCTGCAGTGCCTACAGTTTCTTAGGTCTTGTTTTGTTTTATAAAGCAAATCAAAATAGTAAAAAGACAGTTTAAAATAGCCTGTCTAAAAAAATGAAGATTTATTAACTACTGTCTTATGTACTATGAAATAGTGCAGTTGAATTAAGGAGAAGCATCAAGGTTTGCGAGAGTGCATTGGCTGGGTTGTCTGATCTGGGTAATCCCACATTTTCTATAAATGATCTTTATCAAAGTTTAATTTTACAGTGTTTCCTTTGGGTTTGTTTGCCTAGTTAGCTACATGTTTTAAATTTCTTCAGCATGGTGTACTATTTGACGATTAGACAAGAAATTCAGTATTTCAGTTCCCTTTTTTAACAACACTAACTCAAAATAAATTCTGTACTGTATGTAGTTTCAAAAGGAAACTCTCAAATATCTGAGGTTTAAAAAAATATATGGTGTACCAGAGATGGAAAAGCGAGAAGGTCACGGAAAAAGAGTAGAGAATATAATTTAGAGTTCTGAAAAGACATGTGGACACTGAAAGGCAAGATAAAGTAAAGCTGTTAGTTGTCATAGCTTAACACAGGAGGAAGAACTTCATTTAATTGAAGTATTCTTGAAAGCATAAGATCATTAACACATTGAAAAATAAAATAAAAAAGCAGTGTGACTGCTAAAGTGTTGCAGAAGTTTAACTTGCTGCTTTTCTGATGATTCTTGGGGGTTTTGGAAGAATCAGGGACCATGCAGAACAAAAGGGAACCTAACATGGTACTGCCATCCAGAGAGGACATAACAGCAATAGTTCATACCTACAGGATAAATATGTTACCTTAGTAACTAAACCAAAACATTTCCTAAGTATTTGATCACTAATGAAACCATGCCTGCAGTCAGTTCTAGGTTTGTAAACAGTCAATATACCAGACAATTTATAATCTAAGTTTTACAGATCCCATTGTGTTGTGTCTCATGTCCACTAAAAGGCAGCTGACCATCACATTTTACATTTTCAGATGCCGTACTGTCTCAGGCTATGCAGAAGTTGTATCAGAAAAAATAACACAAGTGGACTACAGAAAAGTAGAAATGTAGGGGACATAAAATGAAATTAGGTACTTTCAACAAAGTTTTTTGCTTGGGAGGAATAATCTGAAACTGAAGTACCAATTAGAAAGAATAAGCACATGAAGCAGCAGTGGCTGAAGGACAAGGACCTTGCAGGATGTGAATTGTTGTCAACTGAATTATGCATTTGCAATGTAAATGACAAGCACAGAGAGTTTCAGAAACTATCAGAAAAATTTCAATTAATAGGATTCTAAAAACCAATCAAAGCTATTTTTAATTTCTTATAGGAAACTGAGATGTAAAGTAGGAAAGAAGGATTTATATTTGCACAACTTGTGCCAAAAAAGGGAGGTATTATTATTTACCAATAAAACAGAAGTCAAACATCAGAAACGGCAAGTAATTGTCTGGGATGATAAAAGTATTAGCTATTTCTGACTGCTACTGAGAAGTGATCACACTCCAGCACCAGAGTTGGCAGACTGTTAGTGCAAATAACAGCATGACCTTACTGTCACATAGCTGATCCTCTTCTGTTCCATGTCTCACTCATGTGGAGTGCATTGAAATAATAGAAAGTGAGGCTGGAAGGGATACTGAGGATTGTGTATTTTTTACTTAAATACAGATAGTGAAAGAGGTTATAAGTTTGAACATGGAGAGTGCAGAGACTTTTGGCTTTCCTGTACCCCCAAGTGCCTGGCACATTGTGACTCTCTCCTGGGCTCCGAATGCTCATAACAATTGCAAGTAGAAGACAGAACAGGACATACTGTATGAAATGAAGAAAAGTGTATACTAGAAGAAAGTCGGTGGCAGGAAGATCATCTAGGCATAGGGGAGCTGCTCTGGGGAAGCAGAAGGCATGCATGTGGGAAGCTTAGAACCATTATAGGTAAAACATGAGTCATGCCTGTAGACAGTGATCCTGGTCTTGACTGTTAATTATCTGCATTTTGGTTTTTTAACCTTTTGTATTTAATAGGTGGGATTATGCGATTTTGTAATTAAATACTGATATGTTTTACATAAAACTATTGGAATTGGATTTTCTGTGCTTGGAAGTCTGTGTTGGATGAGTTGTGCCTTTTTATTTCAATTACTATTGCAGACTCTTCCTCTCCAAGATCATAGACATTGTCTCCAGAAAGGTGGAGACAGTTGGTGATGTGCCCCTCTTGCCATTTACCTAGACTCAAAAGATAACAATGCTTTCAATTAATTTACAGGGTTTTGGTAGCTCTATTTAAATGAAAAAGTTAATGTTTCTGCTTAGTCCAGTTTATTCTTCTGATTCTCTTGCTTCTCATTGTGTGCTGCTTCTCCCTAGTTATGACTGCAGGACACATACAGGAATTTGCATGTTTCACTGACTTTGACAAAGAGCTGGTTTGTCACTGGAAGGTGCCAGCACAAACTAACTGTTCCAAAGAATTCCTGCTCTGCTACAGCAAGGACGTTTCTTCTGTGTCGTAAGTGCTTCATAAGATGTTACACTGCCATTGTTGGAGCTTCGTATGTCCTATAGTCACTATTGGCTTTAAATCCCTCCCTCTACCATGGGTGTCTGTGACAAAATGTAATTCAGATTATTCTTCTTGCCAGGAGTAAAATGGGTTGCTACAATTAACAGCACACTCTGTTCAGTGGCCTAATCTTCCATAGAATTCTCCATTCTCTTAGTACAGGGGAAGGATCCTACTGGCAGGAGTGTTAGGGCTCTTGTAAGTTAACAAAACCCTCATTTCATGCAAAATTTTACCTTCTTCATGAGAAATCTTACCTTATTTACCAGTCTGTAGCCTGTGTGAAAGGTACTCTCCCTTGGAGCCCAGGTGATTTTGTCTGCATGCAGTCTAACTCCATGTTCAGGCACAGACTGTTGTGCCTGTTCTGCAGCAGGGCCAGTCATCATCTCCTGCAAAGGAAGATCTGTGTTTTCCTGTTCCTCTCTGTATGATTTCACCAAACCCACGTCCAGATAACCTCACTCATACACTGCAGTAAGCCTATTCCTATACTAACAAGCTGTTAGTCTGCTCTTTCAGAGACTGAAGTGTGACGAAGGGTGGTAATTTTTCCTCTTGGGATCAATCCTTAGCCTTTCTGTCAAGTTTTTCATTTGTGCAATTCAGATATCCAAGGGGTATCTGCGAAGGGTGGGTTGTTTGGGAATCTCAGTTTTGGTTTGGAAACATTTCCAGGAACTGAGCTTGTTTGTCTCAGATTTGATTAGCTCTGCACATTGGGAAGCTTGATTTCACCTTTTCAAGGAATAGTGTGACACACTCTCTAAACATCACATAATTTTGTACCTGTTTTTCAGAAACGTGTGTGTTCCTGAGAATGGAAAAGACGCTTTAAGGTGCATTTGCACAATATGTCCAGATTATTTTGTATCAGGCCTCACATATGTTTTAGCTCTACAGTTCAATGGGACTGATATATGGAACTACAATGTTACACCAGCCCTTGTTGGTAAGAAATTGTTTAGATGTCTGGTTCCAGGCTTTGCAATTCTAGATTACTGCTCATTCATGTCACCAGAGCAGTTTTTCCTTATCAGAGGTGGAGAGTGCCACGCGGGCTTAAATGCAAGATCTGTTTGTCTTAGAAACCTAATTCTGGATTAGATTCCTAAGGAATGAGTATAAGTAATGGGGAAAGCAGAGAGTGATTCTTTGTCTAGCTGTACCCTCTCAGCTGTGAGCCAGCAGCAGTTTGGGGTCTTAGATTTTAATGCTTTTTACTTGTGGCTGTAGAATTACAGGATGAAGAGGAATGTGTTACTTTCAGTTTCTAGAAAGACACTAGGCTATCCCCACTGAAACTTCTTCCATTTCTGCCTCTGTTATACTCTGATTTTTCATGCAAGTTAAATCATGGCACATGAACAGAAGATTTTTTTACAGTAATTGCTGTTATATTATAACAGTCAGTGATTAAAAGTGCATAAATCTGCTCTGTCACAGGACAGGGTGTAGATACAGTTCATGTCTCTCCCTAGGCCCCCAGTTTGGTCAGAACAGTGTACACATTGTTAACGCTTGTCACCTCAAACACTCAGAGAAATCACTCACATACCTTAGACAGGCCAAGGAGTTGGTTCACTTCAGAAGACTTGATTGTTGCTGCTGCTTATCAGCCAGATAAGCAAGAACCTGCCTCTGTTTCCAGGAGCCAGGGAGCCAGGACAGCTTGGCTGTCCCACAGCTGCTCCTGGCAGAGCACAGGCTGTTCTTGTTTCTCCAGGCTGAAAGCTGTGTCCAGTGCACCAAAAGGCTGTACTTGCAGTTTGTTTAGCCAGCTTGAAGAATCAGTGCTTGTTAATAAATTCCTTGAAGTTGCTCTGGTTTGGCTTCTTTATCCTTGTGCTACAGCATACTGAAAAGGGCTAAGTGCTCTAACGGCAATGATATTCTGGTCTCTGGTGAATGCTTGTCACTCTGATCTCTCCATCAGTTCTTTCCCATTTTCATGTTGTCCTTAATTGTATTTTTTGACATACAGTTAAGCCGAGGGCCCCCAAAAAACTTACCGTTCAGAAGTCTGAAAATGGTAATTTCAATCTGAGCTGGGAGGAGAGCTACTCTCCTCCATCCACACTCTCTGGACAGCCAGTCATCTATGAACTGAAATACTGGAGGAAGCAGCACCCGATGGAGGTAAGACACAGCTAGTAGTCTCTTCATTTTCAGTCCCTCTGGAGTTTTCAAGTTTAACAAGTCCTCTCAAATTCTTGAAACCACTTCATGAATAATGGTGTAAGGGCCAGCAAGGGCAAGTCCCACAGTGTTCCTGATCATACAGAATCACAGAACATTCTGGGTTCCACCAGGATCATCGAGTCCAACTCTAAAGTGAATGGCCCATACAGGGGATCGAACCTGTGACCTGGGCATTATTAGCACCAAGTTTTAACCAACTGATCTAATCTCAGGGTCACTTGCCACAGGTCATGTTGCCCCAAGGTGACTCAGCTGGGCGTTAAAGGACTGAAACTGTTCTGACTGCCACCCCAAAATGGTCTGCTGCTTGCAGTAGTCAGAGATTGAAAATACAGTGCTCCTGTTCCCTGAACTTCATTTGCTCCTAAGATATCAGGAAGGTGGATGCTGTTGGTGGCTCCATGGAGCACCTGAGGCTCTTAAGACACCCTCCTGAACAATCCAGCGCTTTATGGCTGGGCTTCTTCTGATAGAAGCAGAACATGCATGGTGGCATGTCACAAATACCCACTGATGACAGCAAACTGCAGTATTACACACAGTCATTCAATAGCTCATTTGTGAAAGATCACTGAAACACGTAACACTACTGGTGTTTAGTTGCCATCACTAACCCTTCACCTTATAAAGAAATCAAAGTGAACTTTCTCACTTTTTTTTCAGGTTTCTGTAAAAGCAATTAACTACCAGGCAAAAAGCTTTGAGATTACTGCAAGCTCCTTGAGGAGGGGCTATGATTACGTTGCAAGTCTCAGGTGTAACTACACAGACTACCCGGCCTACTGGAGTGAATGGAGTGAAGAAGTTGAATTTCACAATGGTAATGCTGTCAGAAATAGCAGCTTGGGAAAAGGATGGTATAGTCTTCATATCCTGCTGCTCTCTTGGAGGAGAGTTACAGAATTATCTTCTTCATCGTTTTGTATGTAATGTTAGTACGTCTGTAAAGGCTTCCAAAGACACTAACCATAAAAAGGCAACTCCTGGGCCTCACAGTGCACATTGGCTCTCCCAGCAGCTAACACTTCCAAGTAACTGGCCACAGTACATTTGCTGTTCTCTGACACCCCACACACCTTCAGTATGGCAGACCTGTGGGGGTCTGTTGTTTATCTGCTGGAGGCTCTGAAGAAGCGTATTTTTAAGGTGCAGAAGAGCAGCAATGAATTTGGTATTGCCAGTGCTTTTATTTAGATGCACACTCACATGTAAATGTCTGGGGTTTTTTTAACAGATTATCAAGTGACAGCTGAAGACATTCTGCAGATGGCTGTGCCCATATCCTGCATACTGATCATGGCAGGATCTGTCATTTGCTACTTCTGTTTTACAAAGTACGTATCATACTGGCTCAGGATTTATAGAGCAACAGCTTACACAGCCATCAGTATTGCTATTGATAAGCTGAATGTCTGCTAGTACAGGAGTCTGAGGGTTTGGGTTTTCTCAATACCTTTATCAATTGTCTGAGCAGAGGTTTTATAAACACGAATCCCTTGTGCTCTATCATTTTCTGAATAGTCTCTATTAATCTTACTAGAATGGTCTTGTTATAGTAGGGGTTTGTCAGTTTTGCTGGAGTTCCAGTAATGATGGTTAAATGTCTTTATTTCTTTTCAATTTCTTTTAGTGGCAGTGTGAAAGTGAGATCCTATCTGTTTCACACATAATTTCAAACATGATTAGAAGAACATGTGACTTGCATTGTGCAGAGCAGTCACATACCAAACATATAAACACCTTTGCACTGGTTTAATGAAAAGCAGCACTTGGAGATGTACAGAACAAGCACTTCCTGTTGCTGCAATGCAGGTGCCGAAGAGGGAGAGGAGAACAGAAGAGGGAAATATACACTGATGAAGCCCAAGTGGTCAAAACAATTTTCATTCTTCCCTTGCAGAGTGAAGAAAGAATGGTGGGATGAAATCCCAAATCCGGCAAAGAGCCATTTGGTTGTAAAAAATGTCAAGGTAATTTAAAAGCTTTGCAAAAAATACCTATTCCTGATCACCAGAAGTAGAATGTGTTATAAGTGCTATTGTCTGTCTAGTGCAGGGGATACTAAATACAATTCATATGTGTCCTAAATCTCATTTGTGTCCTTATTAGTTTTCAGTTTTCTGCTACTTCGATGAAATTAAGTTCCCTTTCCATGACTTAAAGCAGAGTCATATGGAAAAGCAAATGTAAGTAAGATATTAAAAAATACACCTCTGCTTTACAGCATAAAGTAGTTTCCTGTTACATAAACATTAACTGTCCTTTCCCTTTGACTTCCAAAAACAGAAGTTGCAAGAACTGTCTGGCTCAAAGTTTGTCAAGCCAAAACTTCAAGGAAAAAGATAACATCAGAAATGTTGAGAAATCTTGCAGCTGCCACAGCAAGTGTGGAGAGTGGTTGCCAAAAGGCAGCAGTGCAGTTTTAACCCCTGATACAACTCCATTTGAAGACATTATTGAAATCTGTGAATGTTTAACAGACAGTGAGACTGGGAGCCAGGAAGAGACTGGCAACCAGATCACCGTGTTTGAGCCTTGTGAGAGCAGCATTGGTGCTTTCAGAGAGCACAATGAGGCACTAGCTAACATGTTTGATGCACTCCTGGCAGATGAAAATAACATGCAAGACAATAAAGACCCAGACATCCTCACAGGTGAGAGGAAAACATTCAAGAAACTTGAGTTGGAAAATCCACCACAGCGAAATCCAAAAGAAAGCACAGCCCAGAGTCAGCGGCCATGTGATATTTCTCATACAGCCTCTCTTTTCACCAAAGCCTCTCAAGATGACTACAATTGTAGTACATCCAGCAAGGAGTCAGAACTGTCAGAAGAATCCTTTGAATCTGGCTATCAGAGCTCCAGCATAAATTCTGCTTCTCTGGATGCTAGAGATCTTCAACAAATGGTTCATCAAAACCTTTTTCTACACAGTTCAGAAAGTGAGCAGGACTCTTGTGTCCCAATCCAGGAATCTACAAATAAACCGTTCTTTGGGACCAAAACAGACAGAATAAACAACCCTGCAAACAAGAGTTTTGATACCCTTGTGTCTGCACCCGTGGGGTTGTGTGGTTCTGCATATAAGAGCTTTGACTCCCTTATGTCTCCATCTGTGGAGCCCTGTAGTTCTGCCTACAAGAGCTGTGACACCCTTTCGTCGCCATCCCTGGAGCCCTGTGGCTCTGCCTACAGGAGCTTCAGTGCCCTCATGTCCCAGTCCATGGCCAACAGTAGCCTGACTCTGTGCTCTGAAGGTGCATGTTCCTCACAGCCTCCAAGACAATTGTCAGAGACACCAGAAGGCAGCTGTAGAGATCAAATTGCTCAGCCCGCTGACAGTGGGACATGTCATGTCAACTACAGATCTCCCTACACTGAGCTTGACTTTCCAAACACCTGTTCAGAGCATACTGATTTTCCATCTTTCTCCACGCATGCAAATGAAGGTGCTTCAGCTTTCCTATCAGAGGAAGAAATACATAATCAAGTAATATATCGAAATTTTCCAAAGAAAACCAGTATAATTTCTTGCCCTATTGCACCTCAGCCATCAGGTTATCAGCCTTTTGATAGTGCAGGTAAATGTAATGGTCCATACTGTGACAGTGAGGTTATCTCATTACAGGAATCCTTCATTGGTCTGTGCAACAATCTCAAAGAAACACCTCCAGATACTGCAATCTGTGAACTTGACCTGAGGACAAAGGACTGTGTGTGTTTGACTGTTCAGAGTCCTGGTTGCAGCATTGTCCCAGGTTTAGCCTCTGGTGAGAATGACACACAGACCAGTAATGGCAGCCCTGGGATCGATAACTCTTATGAGCTGTCTAGTGATAGCAATGACGAAAATATCAGCAGAGAGGAACAGCTGTTGCATTTGTTAGAGCTGAACTGTCGAGATTTAAACAGCAGAGAAAGAACTACACAGGGAACAAAACAGAACAGCTTTAACCCTACTGGCAAAGTAATGCAAGAGAGCAGCAACAACAAACTGAATACTGACTGCCACTGCCACCCACACAACCACTTGAGGGAACTTGGAGCTGCAGGGGGAAGTGAAGAGATGCTGAAGCATGTAGAAGGGAAGGGGAGTGGCTCAGCAGCCGGCTTACCAGCATCACTGGACAGCATTAGAATGAACTTAGGCAGAAAAACTGCAGGGCCCCTGGAGCTCCACATCTCAGACAAGCTGTCGCTTTGTTGTCTTGTGAATAACTCCAGTCCTTCTGATTCTCACACCATTCACAGTGAGGACTCCAGACTGGCACTTGCAGTTAAAGAAAGACCAACAGAACTGTTAAGGGAAAACAGCAAGAAGAATGGGAAAAAAATGAAATTTGCGCAAGCCCTTGCCCAAGAGGACAACAGCTATATGGAGGTAGCTTAGTCACATTTGCCAGGACCGAGCAAGCCTTTGGAAATAAACTGTATGGCAAATTGAAATGTTGCTTGTTATTGCAATCTTGACTGAAATGAGGGCTGCTACTGTTCACACATCTCTCAGGGGGTTGTAGCACCAGTGTCTGCCCAGGACTGGCAGCCAGGAGGTGGTGCAGGCCCCTGGGGACAGGTGGGGGTGGCACCCAGCAGCTCTGCTGGGGCAAAGCCAGAGCTGAAGTGTCTCCAGCTGTGAGTGATCTCTGAAAGGGAGCAACAGCTGCAGGAAGCAGAAGTTCTTAGTACAGTTCCTGTGGTTATTGCCCTGGTTGTGTGTTGCTTGGGAAGCACACAAAGGTGATGTGGAAGGTGCTGACACACGTGGAAGTGGGACATAGGTGCAGGTCAAAGGGGAGGTGACTGACTTAGCACACAGCTTCCATAACTTATTTCTTTTGGGGTAGGGGGTGTTGTCCTGTGTGCCTAGCCCTAGCATGGGGTGTATGTTTCCATGCCCGCTCAATCAAGACATGAAATACAGATTACTGTCATTTGGGCTTACACAGTGCTATTATTGGTCATTAGTTTCTTACTCTGTAAAAGCAAGCAGAATTACTTCATACTTCTGCAGCTGTAAATGGCATCAGACATTTCTAAGCAGTGTTTTCCCAGAAAGCTTATCTAATGTGTGGTCCAACACCGTACCTTCATGGAACATTTTTTTGGCTTCTTGTTCTTGTCCAGTTGGAATGGGAATTATGCACGCAGCTTAAAGGCTGTATATACTTCTTGTTAGATAATTATTCAAGAAATTTTACTGACAACTCCGAACTTCTCTACAGTGTTATCATATATTTTGATATGGTAAATTCCACCCTAGTATGCTGGCAGTGGTACAAAACAGTTAAGAACCATCAAGTAATATTTTGTGTATTAGAATGTATACATGTATTCTCCTTTAGAAAACCCTATTTGTATTCCCATTCGAAAGGAAGGAAACCATAATGCTAAGCACAGCAACTGGTTTTAACATATTTTGTAAGTAACATTTTTGTACTGTAAATCTCTCTTCCGAGTTGGCCAAGTAGTGGAGGTAACTTCGTCAATTTTACAACACTGAAAAAAGGGTATGTAAGCCCAGGAAGGAGACTTGCAGTGTATCTGTATTTAGATGAGATAGTTAATATTTATACAGGCATTGGGTTGTAGCTCACTTTCACCATGGTGGTGGTTAGTGGAAGATCTTGCTTGTAGCTAAGGTGCTGATGAACATGTTATTTATTTGTTTTAACCAAAAATGTCAGATTAAATTTTATTTTCACTCAGGAGAGGTTTAATTCTGTCAGAAATACTCTTCTCTTTACATGAGGGTGGTCACTGCTGTAGTTGGCATCAGCACAAGTTCTGTGAGATGGGAGGCTGTGAGACACACAGAGGAAGATGCTTTTCAGGACCCATCAGCCACAGCTGCACTGGAACAGTGAAGCAGCAGAATGCAGAGAGGCCATGGTCTGCATCATAAGTAAGCTGACTCCACAAAGTCAAGTTTAAGCAAAATCCAAGAGTTAATACTGCTGCCTGGAATGGGTTACTCACTGTTTACTCTAGCAGCACAGGGATCTTCTGGGAGGGGCAGGGACACCAGTGGTGCTTTCTTCCCCTTCTATTCTTGTGCTCTTCCTTGTGTTCTTTGTGAAATCCTGCAGAAAGGCTTTGTGCTTGGCTGGAGAGGTCTGCTCAGGCCGGGGTTGAAAAGCTGTTTGCTGCAGCACTTGGTCCTCCCCAGCTCCATTCTGCCTTTCCCTGGCTTTTTTTCTTCTGCATAGCTATGCCCTCTGGTCTGCCCATTCCCATCGGATGGCTTTCTGTGGGGGGGGTATTCTTCCCTTTCTCTCCCTTCAGTGTTTCTCTGGCAAAATCAAACTCTTAACTCTTGGAGAAGGGGGATCCCTGTTCCTCTGCCGTTGTATAACCCAGAACTGGAGATGGACAGCGGGGCTGGGGACAGCTGTCTGACTCCCCCTCGTCCTGCAACAGGCCCAGGGCCTGGCTACAGTGGGAGCTGAGTTCACGTTCCATCCCTGTCACTTTTGCCATCCAAAGCAATTGCCAGGCTACGAAACACAGGTAGGCTTCAAATGACAGGTTTCCAGCCCAGACTGGTGATCTGCCCCCTGAGCAGTGTGTGGGAGTTGTGAATTTGGGCTGGCACTGAGGGGTCTGGACTGAGCTCACCACCTGGGGACCAGCCTGTGCCTGCAGAGGCAGCTCACCCTCGTCAGAGGAGCTTCCTTCCCGGAGACTGGAACCCTCCAGGCATGTCCTTTTTGCTAGTGGAGGGCTCCTGCCAGGGCAGAGAATTACTGATCATAGTAAGTGCATTTTCAGTGGTTTTCAGTTTGTTTGGAAAGGCTGCAGTGCAAGTGGAGGCTTGTGCCAAGTTTTAGCCTAGTTGTAATGTCATTTATTACTCTCGCACAATCGCTCCACCTCCACATCCTTCTCACCTGGCTGCCTACCAAATATTAGCAGCCTGACTCACCATGAGTGAAATAGGTTCCCAAGAAAAAAAGCTGGTGTGTTCCCAGTTCAGGAGAAGCTAGTTCCAATACACTTTTTTTCAATCGCAGAAGTGCCCCAGGCTTAGATTTTTTTGTTTCTCTTCTGACCAGTGTTGGCTCCTTGGAAATATGCAGCTGTACGGATCAGCTGCTGACAAATTCGCATCAATCACAAGGTTTTTCATTGCCTGTGGAAAACTAACAATACCCACTAGTATGGAGCAGGAGCTTGAGGATGTGGAGTCAAGTTATTGGGGATAGGGACAAGTTAATTTAGGACAGGGTCAGCTTTTTAAATAACTTGCCTCTGCATCTTGCTTTGTGACCCTACATCACTGAGGCAGGATGCAAGGATGTCCCAAGTGTTCATTCACCGTGAGCTTTATCTAAGAAACCCAGTTCTTTTAAGTGTTGCAGTGATAGGGCCAAAGGAACAAAGGGTTAAGAGAATCAAGTGAGGGGGTTGTGACTTGTTCCCTAAGGTTTACCTCTGACTGTGGAATTATGTGTCAAAACTCCTTAGTGAATAGAGGCTGAGAGGACAGTTTTTGTTCTCCTAATCAAGTCTTATCTGTAGAAAACCCCTTGGGGAACGTGACTTGTGCAGTTTGTGTTCTAGCCCTGACAGAGGTGCTTCTAAAGTGTGTTATTTTGCATGCAGTTGCTTTCACAAGACATACATGTTTTCTACTAATATTGGGGGAACTGTGCCTGTGCAATGCCCAGGTACGTGCGGACATGCACAAACACACATGTGGATCATGTCCCACCTCTGCAGATTCCTGAGTACAAGGTCTGCCCCAGGCTCCCATGTGATGATGTATCATGATCTCGCATTACCCAGAATTTTGGTTTTTTTCACCACTCTGCTGTGACTGAGCCGTGTTGTGCCATCAGTGTCTCATCAGCTCTTGCAGCCACTTCCACAGCCCTCGAGGCCCCTCCAACTGCGCCGCAGTGACGAGGTCGGAAGCCAAGCAACAGCTCAGCAGGAACTTGCTGCCAATCACAGCAGGGAGAGCAGTGAACTGGGCTGGTTTGCAGCTGCAGGGCTGTCATTTCTCAAAGCAGATTGTTCTGAAGCAAAGGAAAAACAGTCAAGTGAGGAAGAGAGCACTTTCCAGGTACCTCACTAACACAACCAAAGTTAAAGCTTACTGAATTGCCATGCCTCAGAGTGTTTTCCCAGAGTGTCTAATAACAGCTGTCAGCAGCACCACTGGTTTGCTAAATCCTGAATGTTCTCATTCCTTGTGACAAGCTGAGAAAGCAACATTGAGGGGAACTTTGCATCTCAAGGTGCTTTTCTCTATTTGTCCCTTTTGCTGTCCTGCTTCCAAACTGTTCCTTATAGAAAGACATAGATGGAAATTTCCATACCATTGGCTGTCTACCCCTCCAGCAAGTCTGCAAGATGAAAGGGAAAAAAAATAGGCTGCAGAATGGGGAACTGGCCGCTGTGGCACATTTAGCTGCATGAGAGAAGCAGCTTCTTTTTTAGCTCTTAGCCAGAATACTCTATAAAACTCTGACCATCTGTGCAGGAGACCTAAGTTCCTGTATTCTGAATGCAGAGTGGCAATTGTCATGGCAAAAGTTGTTGCAGTGAGCCACAGCCTGTCTTTGGTAGAGAGATGGCTGCACTAGACCTGCTCCAGTCGGTGGAGTGTGACAGACATCCTAAGGAGCTCCTGTCCCAGTTCAGTGATGGATCAGCTGCTTCCTTCATCGTGCTCCGTTGTATAAGAGCAGGGCATTCATAGCAGTGTGGTGTTCATCCTCTGCTTGAAGTTTACTGAATTGGTGACTAACACATAGCACTGGGACTTTCCTACTTGCTGCTGTTTCCCCAGCTCTTAGACATGGGGAAATTTGCTGTAAACTGAAGAGTTTGAGGTTGGCTGCTTTTCCCCAGCTCAGCTACTGTTGGTTTCACTTGCAGTGAGCCACCCACACAGCAGCAAGAGCTATAATGAGGTGAGAAAGCACTAGACTGTGTTCTGCGGGTAGAATTTCCACACCTGGCTCGGGGTTATAACCACTCCCCAGTTCTTGTCTTGAGGCTGTAGAGCTGCTGTGAGAACCAGGAACGCACTGGCCATGGCTGGCCATGGAGACAGTGCCTGTGCTGAGTAGCCAGTTGAGGTCTGGAGGAGCTGGCTCATACTGTGCTGCAATTGCTGACCAGTGCATGTGTCTGGCAGGCCCTGGGCTTGAAGGTTGTGCAGGGCAGTTTGCTGCTGGGTGGTCTGGCCCCTCTGCTGCCTGGCTGAGGTGCTCCAGAAGCACATCGTACGCTCCTACACGACAGGGGCAATGAAGCCATGATGTGCCTTGTTTCCTTCACTAGGGCAGGAATTAAGACCCACAGTTTGATGTGTGCTGCCTGTTTCATGGCCTCATTCTGAGCTGTGCTGGGCCCCTGCAACAGACGATCTTGTCCAGAAGCATCACGGGTTCTTCCCACTTCTGGTCAAGCCACCTTTCCTGTTCTGATCACTTAAAAACCTTCAGCTGTGCTCTTATATTGGGTTTGCATAGCAAGATTTTGTAGCGGAGGGGGGCTACAGGGATGGCTTTTCTGAGAAGTCACCACCTTCTCACCTTTTCTTCTAAAGACACAATATATTGCTGCCAGTGACATGAGAAGTCACTAATTGTGTCAGGACTGTGTGTTCTGTGGTTTAGGGATGCAGCCAGCCATCCCCTGCAGCTCACTGTGTGCCGTGTGAGCCGTTTGCTTTGCTTTAAATGTGCTGCCACAGTCAGAGGTTGAAGACAGCTGGTGCATTTCTCACCCCATAAGAGGAGCGAGAAGCCACCCAAGGCACACTCTGCTGCTGCACCCAGCCCCAGGTGTGGAAGAGCTGCTGTGAAGCTTTGCAGCCAGCCAGCATAGGTGGGACATGCTGATTTTTGACAGCCGTGGTAAACTAAAGCTCCATGAGATCCACGTGAGGCTCTTGCCATAAATAGCTGTGTGCCAGCAGCAGAGCTCTGGTCTTGGTGCATCCTTGCTTGCAGAGGTCTGGAGACAAAGCTGATAGATGTTGCCTCTAATGGGGTTGGGTTCTGCCAACCTGCATGAACAGAGCAGGGAGTTCTGCCAGCTCTGCTGACTCAGGTGAGCTCTGTGGGAATGCGTGACAGCCTTGCTGACCTTGTGCAGAGATGCTCTGGGCATGTTTTGCATGGTGCAGGGAGTTGGGTTTGAGCCTGAACAGAGCTGTAGGTTTCTGTTCCAGATGGTCAGGGTGAGTTCACAGGCACAGTCATTCCTGTTTCTGTTTACCAGCATGTGTCTGGTGATTTCCTAAGAGAAGATACAAGACTCTGTGCAATCTCCTCCATGTGTGCAAGACATACATAGTCACAGCTCTGTGAAGGTAAGCTTTTTTTCTCTGTCAGGAGCCAAAGTGATGTGCTCTTACTACAGCCTTCATGCAGAATTCATGCAGGTTCAGACTTGATGGATATTGGGGAAAATAAGAGGCTGAGCCCAGTGTTGGCAGCTACAGAAAACTGGCAAAGGCAGAAGGGAGGCAAGAGGGCAGGGTGCTGGGGTCTCTGCAGATGGCACTCAGCATTCCCCAGACTGAAAGCAATGCACTCCTCCCTCCCCTGCAGCATCCTGTGTCAGCTCACAGCCACCACCTGCGGAGCTTCGGTGTTTTTCAACCTGCTGCTTTGCTGACTAACACCTCCGCTTTCTGCCTGGCTCATTCATATTTTAGCCCATTTCCTGAGCTTTGAGGTGGCTTCTTCTATTGCTTTCCCTTCCAGTAGAACACTGTTACTCATGTCTCAGCTGTTCTCCTGCTATTTTTCACTTATTGTAATGTATGATTATTTTCCTCCTAAATGTCACCAGTCAGTAATAGGGTGTCTTGACCCTAGAGTTATGCCAGGTCTGTATTTTTGATGGTGCTGAGGATATTGGTTTAACTCCATTGTGACAGGAAGAAAATACAGAGGTAGTACTGTTTGTGGGGAGTTTTTTCCCCAAATCATGAACTTGATAACTGCAAGTGTGACTAGTTCCCTCTCCTACAGGATGGAATTGTCAGCTCTAAATGTTATTTTCTCTGCATATATTCTTGCTGATAAATACCTACAGATACCTATCCTCCTTCCAGTCATGGCAAAATGTTTTTGGGTCATGAATAACTCTAACAGAATCTACCAAGCCTTCCCTGGTGTGCCCTTCACACTTGCTTCTTGGTGAATATTGCCACTGTGAGCTGGGCTGAGACTACACTTTTAGTGAGTTAAGTTTGAGAAAAACAAGCCTTTAGGTGCAATATATTTAAATTTATGAAGCTGTTTGTCTTAGAGTGCCATCAGTGGTTTTGTTTTAAAAATTAGCTCTGTAATATCAAATGCATACAATTGCATGGTTTAAAAGCAGTATGGTTTGTGTCAGCCAGACTATCACTCTTTAGATCGATCACATACCTTTCCCTCCTTTCTCTGCACAAATAACAGTACGGGCACAGCTTGGAGAGTCCTGTGTAATCAGGGAGTGAAGGCTGCACCACTGTTCTGGTCTGCTATCCTCACAACAGAAAGATATTAATAAGTGCCTGGGGAATGTCTAGCTTAGCTGCTCAGCCTCACTGACCCTGTGCTGTCCCACACTGCACCCAACAGTGGTGACAATCTCCACAACCCACAGGCAGCATCAGCTGAGGCAAGTCTTTTCTAGAAGCTTGGGCCTGACACTGTGCCTGCAAGTGATCCACAAAGCACACAGAAGGGAGAGCTAGTCTCTTACAGAGACTGCTCCAAAACACTGTGAGGAGTAGCTTCTGTACTAAGTCTTGGGACCTTCTGTATGTGTGTTCTAACAGTGCACAACCAGCCCAGCTACCAGCAACTACCTGGGAAACATGGTCAAGAGCCACCTGCCCTGGCCTGAAAGACCTGATGTTTCTCCCAGATGGGAAAAAGGGTGGATCAGAGGCATGGAGGGCTGAATGTGGAGCCCACTCATCCTGCACCCTGCTGCTTTGTGCCAACTTTACTGCTGCAGTCTTCTTGGGTTATTCCAGCTCCTTGTTCTTTACCTTCCTACCACCACACTACACTGTGTGTGCCAAATCCCTCCACAGTGCTGCTCATTTCCCTCTTGGCCAAGGACACAAGCATGCATGGGCTCCTTGCAGCCCCTTTTAAGGTAGGTGTAGGTGAGTTGGCTGACCCTCCCTCAGTGTCAGCCTTGCAACCTGCAGAGCCCCAGCCCAGATACAAGCTGTAGGCATGAGATAGGGCAGGGATGAGCCCCCCACCTGTGTAGGAGCCAGACCATATCCCTGCCTGTTGTCTGAGGATTGGTGGTGTTGCCCTGGTCCTGGGGCCATTTTGGGGATGGATGGATGGAAGCCGAGTACAGTGGTGCTTGGCAGTCTCCAATGTGGCACGTGCTGTACTATGCAGTTTGGCTTAGCCCTTTAATACCGTGACACTGATGCCTCCTCACTCCAAGGGTCTTATTCCACCAGCCCCACTATGACCTTTTAGCTATGTGAGTTTTTATCGGCTCTCCCACCCTTTTCTCATGTCAGAGATCAGAGCAGTACAGTAATAAATATTGTGTGGGTGTCTGGACCTGAATTCATCACCTCCTCTCACCACATCCTTCTGTCAGCACAGTAATACTGATACAGTAGTGACGTCAATCTCCATTTATCGCTGTGTATTCCAACACACAACGGCCCTTGGTTGAGCACAAGTAGGCTTTGCTCTTAGTGCAGATGAGACCCACCTTCCCCCCAGCTCCTGCGCAGAGGGGCTCTGCAGTCGCAGTCATGAATTAGCCAGGCTGGCCATGGAGGTGTTGGAGGGCTGAAATGCACAGGACAGGGCAGGTAATGTCCATGTTTCCACCAGTTTTCCCTGCTGCCGGTTTGTTGCTGCTTGATATTTGCAACTTCACTGTAACTCTTTCTTACAGCTGACATGCCCTTTGTGCCCTGCCTGTCATTGCTGTTGGCCTCTACTGAACAGCTGGAGCATTCCCCTGTCTCCCTATTGCTTCAGCTTTGTGATTAGATGGCAGTGTGTATTGATAAGGAATTTTTTTCAAGAAGAGAGCTTGTTTGGGCATATAACTGGTGGAGTGTGTCTTCCACTCTTTTTTTAGCTTGGATGTAGCAAAACTCATTTTCTCATGCTTGGAAATATCCTCTTTTTTACCTAAACTGAGTTCTTAATTAGTTTTGGTTTGAGTTGGGTTTGTTTTTTGGTGGGGTTTTTTTGCTGTTTTGTTTGTTTGCTGGAGGGGGGGTGCATTTGGTTCTGGGATTTGTTTTGTTTTGGTTTTTGGAAGTTTTGTAAGTGCATACATTTCCTGAAAATACTTCAGATTGAGAGCTTAGACTGCATCCGTCTTTGGCAGCTTATAATATCATATTTCTAGATCCTTAACAAAAAATAATCTTCATAAATGTCTGTGTCTGTATTGATCCTGTTTCCTATTCACTGGTATATTAAAACCTTGTAGCATCATTTACATATGCATATCTATATGAATGCTGATCAATTCTATTGCTGTGGTCTTGCACACTGTGCCCTCGGATACCCCAGGGTTTGCAGCAGTGGCACTCAGCAGCTGTACAATGCCTGACATTTTATAAGAATTAAGTGACTGTGTTTCAAGGCTCCGTAAAGCTGACTTGGAGTTCCCGTTTCATAGACCAAGATGGTCTGAATGAGGAGGTAGAAAGAACTTATCTAATGCCTGACAGGGAACAAGCTCCTGGCTCTGCTCATTGCCCCTTGCCGTTCTTCCCTCCAGGTGAACAATCGCGTGCTGACAGATGGAAGCAAATGGTAAGTGTGTGACAAATGGAGGGGTGTAGGAAAGGTGGGGATCTCAATCACAGACTTGAATTGAGGTTTGCAGGGGACCTGACTGGAGAAAGCTTCAGAACAAGGGCAGTTATACATCTCCATTGAAGTAATGAGGTCTTTCAGACATCAAAGAGCACAAAGACACTGCTGCAGAGCTGCAGCTTTCCCAGCTCTTCTGCATATGCCTTGTCTGCCCATGTCTTGCCACAACCTGGAGCACACACAGGGGATCAGACACACAGCACTGACACTGTCTGTGGTGCTCTCAGAGGCTGCAGTCCCTTCCCACCACACTGAGATAGGAGAACTCTGCAAGAAGAGAAGGAGATAAGTGTTGTACTAGTCTGTGGGCACTGGCAGGGGTAAGAGATGGTACAGTGAAGTCCCAAGTGAGGACTTGGACTTTACCCATGTTAGCAGATCCTACTGCTTTTCTTTTTATTTTTCCACTGTGTTCTTATTCAGGAACCTCCCTTCTAGATTACAATGCTGCCTGTTAACCTCTCTCCATTGTGTAATGGCAGCCTTTGGTAACTCCATAAAACATCTTCCCAATGAGCTACTTGTGTTTCTTGCTTCAAGTTTTCCTTGTTCAGTCCCTCCTGTCTCATTGGGTTGATGGTACCACTCTGAGGAGTGGAAGGCAAGTAGGGGAGGCACTTGGAAGAAACCATAGTCCACTAGGTAAAAGCAGCAAATACTTTCCTTGTGTTGCTCTGTTCATTTAGGCAAGAATGGGGGTGAAATGAGGGAGCCACAGCAGTCTCACGGATATAAAGTGGCAGAGGCCCTGCCAATTGGATTCTGAAACAAGTGGTGGGCCTGCAGACCTCTCTAAGGACCCAGCCCTTCCCTCCTTCCTTCCTCTGCTGAAGAAGAGGCAGCAAGTTGCCTTTCTTGGCCTTCCAGGGTGGCCAAGACTGTGGAGTATGACAGTCACAAAACGAAGTGATACTGAGATGGGCTTATGGTACAGCCAATCTTGGCATGGATGAGCAGGTTTCAGATGGCAGGATAACAACAGGCCTTCCTCAAAGGAATGGGGATTTGGAGAAGAGCAGTGGAAGGATGAGTGGGAGTACAAGGTGGGGTTAGACAGTGGGCTGTATCTCAGTGACCAGGAAGTGCACCCCCAGAAGTAGTGGTAACAGCAAGAGTTATTATATAGAGGAAACTTGGAGAGCTGGGACCAGAGGGATCAAGAAAAGGTGTTTCCTCAAGGTGATGTATGATGCAGAAAGAAAGGCTGGAGTGGGGGGGAAGAGAGCTTCTGTCCTGCCACTGGCAGCAGGTGAGAGAGGCTGGCAGGGTGCCTGGGGCTTCTTGCTGAGCTGGAGCAGTGCTTCCTGGGCAGGATATGTTTGGCAGGAAAGGAGGGGCAGCAGCTGCACCACTGCTCCCACTGCAGGGCTGAGGTGCTGCAGCCACTGAATGTCTGTGGCACCTCCAGAATGAGATGAGGCTTGCTGATCTCCTCTGGCACCTGGGGAGCACATCCCTGAGCTCACACAGGGCTACAGGGGCTTTCTGCTGGCTGCTAAATTTATTTGCTTTCATTATTTGAGTAAACCTGGGAAATTTTTTTAACACCACAAATGTTCCCCACGTGGTAGAGGCCTCACTGGCTTCTCTCTGCTGAGTGACTGTCTGGGTGTTTGCTGCTGGTGGTGGAGGCAGCACAGGCACCCAAGAACCTGGATACCTGCAACCCCCCATATCAGTACAGGCTGGAGATAAATGGATCAAGAATAGCTTTGCTGAGAAGGACTTGTGGGTGCTGGTGGACAAAAAGCTGGATATAAGCCATCCATGTGCACTGGTAGCCCAGAAACCACCTGTGCCCTGGGCTGCATCCCCAGCAGTGTGGACAGCAGGTTGAGGAAGGGGATTCTCCCCCTCTGCTCTTGTGAGACCCCCCACCTGAAGTTCTGCCTGCAGCCCTGGGACCCCCAACATGAAAAGGAGCTGCTGTACTGAGTCCAGAGAAGGCCATGGAGGTGCTCCAAGGACTGGAGAGGCTACAGACAGGTTGAGAGAGCTGGAGTTGTTCAGCTTGGAGAAGAGAAGGCTCTAGAGAGACCTTATTGCAGCCTTTCAGTATTTAAAGGAAGCTAGTAAGATATGGACAGACTTTTTAGCAGAATCTGTTGTAATAGGACAAGGGGTGATGGTTTTAAATTAAAAGAGGGTAGGTCAGACTATGTGGCATGGCACCGAAGTGCATCAGCACAGCCTTTCCCTGCAGTCACTGCTGTACATTGTTCTCTTTTGTGCCACATGGGAGGCGGGTTTTTTTTCTGGTATGTCTTCCTGGAGTCCCTTAGCTAGATATTTTGTGTTTATTTAACCATGGGTAGGCCAAATCAATGACTTCTCACCAGCCTTGCTCATACAGATCCACAATGATCTTCAGACTCTTTTTGACTAATTCACTGCACAGATGTTTAACCCTCAGCAATGTCACTTCCCATAGTAGTAAGCCATTTCTAGTTGCAGGAAACTAATGAATGAAAAAATGGGTTAGCACTTAACCCAAGAGCCTTTCCTGTTGCATGGATAGCCTAAGGCTGCAGTCACTGCTGCTTTCTCTGTGCACATGCTGGCAAGGAACAAGGATTTCACTGACCTCACCTGTGGCCAGTTGGCAGGGCTGTTGATCATCCCTCCCTCAGCCCATGGAGTAGATACACAACACAGGAGAGCTGAAATTACTTGCCTAAATAAAGCACTTTTAGACATTTAATGAAAGCAAGATCAATTCCACCTCAACCTTCATTGTATTAGTAGATGTCTGAGCTGAGCTTTTAATTGATTGGGGGGTTTTGTTTGTGTTTTTCTTTTTTTCTTTTTCCCCCTCTCCCCCAGGACATCCAGTCCGAACCAACATGAGGAACAAATGGTGGCTCCAGAATATTTCCTTCTTCCTTTTATTCCAATACAGTAAGTTCTCTGATATTTTTTTTCCAGGCTGTACACCCACAGGATTTATCTTGACAGTTGTTGCCAGCTCTGATGAGATGTGCATGAGCCAAGGTTGCCATGGGACAGCAAGCACAAGATACGGTAGCAGGGGAGAGGGTTCTATGGGATAAGGAGTGGAACACAGGCACAGGAAGGTGCACAGCTGGGCAGAGCTCAGCCAGGCTGCAGACTGCTGTGGGGAGCAGCACCAGCAGGGAGAGTGCAGAGTTAGTGCTTGGCCTGACCTGAAATGTCTCCCAGTGACGTTAGAGTAGGATTTCCCCCACCCAAAAACCCCATTGCTGTAGCAAAGATTCTGGTGGCCAAGACCACGGCTTATGGTTGCTGTTGGCAGGCCTGCCAGGGACAGTGGAGTGAACCTCTCCTGATCTGAGCCCCTTGGCTCAGGACTGGACTGTGCAGAAAGTCACCCACCCTTTTTGCTGGTTCCTACCCACACTGCAAACTCCATATGACTCAGAGCTGACTCTCTGAACAGGTCAGCTGGACAGGACAAGGCAGTGACAACTGTGTCTGCAGAGAAACTCACTATCTTAAGTGCTGCTTCTAGGCAGAGCATTGGACCTGCTCCAATTAAACCTAAATTAACAGAAAAGATGCATTCAGAGTTATATATTCCTGCCATATGGGACCTTTGTGATGTTTGGCCTGAATTTTGTGTGATGCAAGCCAGGGAATTACTGTGTACTAATTTCAGTTTGAATCAATCTAGATCTTACTGTTAGAAGTGTTTGAATTTTGTTTCTGAAGCTGTCAAGGACAGACACTTCATCCTAGATCTAACTGGGTTTAGGACACTTAATTATTTCTTTCCCAGTAAAAAGTTATCCTCTTAATTTTGTTAACAGGTTCTTGCCCAAAGATACACTTGCAGCTTACCAGCTACCTAGGAATAGTAGTCCGTTTGACTAATTAACATAATAGCTTAGCAGAATGCTAATTACTAATGCTTAACAGTTTATTAGTACTTGCTGTCCTTGCTAAAGGAAAGCAAGAGATTTCTAACCCCATTTTTGTAGGAGAGTAAAGTTAGGCTAAAGGAGAAAAAGTATGTTACTCAGGACTCTGGACCAAACAGTGCCTGGACCAGGACCCTCAGAAGAGTCTATTGAGGGTTCAAAATGAAAAGAGAAATATTAATTAAAATTTTAGAACAAAATTCTGATGAAAAAGTCAAAATGAAAAAAAGTGACAGCCATATCACTTGAATAATTTACAGTTTTAAAAAGCATATGTACATCCTTGGGGCCAGTCTGTTGCAAATATCCTCAAATTTCTTCTGTCCCTCTCCCAGCTCTTTGGAGAAATGGGGGTCTTGCATACAAATCTGAGTGCTGCCCAGAGTTCACATATGGAGAGCAGGAGGACTGGGAAGTAAATGTTGTGATGGGTGACATCAGCAAGGAAAAGTTGGACTTTGTTTTCCTTTGAACTTACCCTGTCCTAGGAGGAGGCTGCTCCCTCCACCGGACACCCCTACAGTGCATTGGGACTGTAAAGGCAGAGACAGCTTGTTTGTGGGGACAGTCAATTGATCTGGAGGGCAGAACAGATGTTTTTGGTCCATCAGTGCACGTGCTGCCTGCATTCCACGTTGGTGGTGATTCTCTGCATACAGCTTCAGCTGTAAAATTTGGCATTGTGGTTGTTGAACATATTGTATCAGTCTGCTTTCATCATCTGCAAACAACACTGAACACAAAGCATGTTGCAAAGGGAAAGGAGGAAGCAGGGAGTGCATCTTCTCTAACCAGACAAGCAGCAGAATGACAATGGGAGGAGAGCTTGCAGCATGGCCAGTGTCAAAGGATTTGGGTGCCTGATGGCTGTGAAGTGATATGTTCTCATGAGGCTGGGGGCAGCCCTGATGGTAGGGGAGGACCTGTGCTTGATTTAATCATGGATGTTACAACCTTGAGCCTCTTTCTAGATGACACCAATTTTATTCCCATCAGAAAGGGGTGATACTGTACATGTCAGAGATGAATGGTCACTGCAGGAGGCATGGTTTGCACCAGCATGGCATGCTGCATCTCCTGCAGGCCTTTCCTCACTCAGCCATTCCTAGGGTAGTGGTGATAGTTTTAGTCAGTCCAGGGTGCTGTCAGGAAAGGACTCATCAATGCAGACATTTCTCACTGTGCTGCATCTTCCCTGTCTTGAAATCCAGGGAGATAACTGAAGTGTGTTATGCACAGGACAATGGTGCTTGTGTACAGCACATGTCAGATACTGATCTGTGAGCAGAGCTCCTGCAGAACAGTTATAAGAGCATAGATGTTGCTTTGTGACCACTTTCAAATGACTTAATTTTCTTAATGACCAGTGTAAATTCTACAATTGCCTCTGAAGTTTTCTTTACAAGTAATTAAATTGTGCCTATCAGAATGATTAACAGAAATTTTAATAATTATAAATTTGCAATTTTTTTTCCAAAATTTCATGAAAAACATCAAACCTCTGGAGCTGGACATGAAATGTATTGATGCTGCAGATGTCAAGCTGTAGAAAATAGAGAGAGGCAAAGAAAGAATTGCACATTTAAAAAAAAAGTGGTATTTTAGTGAAGTGCCATGTATATGTCATACAATGAAAACTAGACTTGCAAAGAATAGTACTCAATTTAGGAAGTGGTGTCATAAAAATGTTTGAATATAGTACTGCTTCTTACTGGGTTATCATGCCTATTCTATGTGCCATATAAGTGAAGACTCTTGCCAAAATATGTGACTCTGCTGTAGTGACTGTATGAGAAGGGACAGGGATAAGTCTGAAAATTCAGTCACAATTTGGGCACTTTCTGATTTTGGCTGCCACAGTATTTTTAATAGATTTTTGTTTGTCACTTATCTTGCTGTCAAAGACTTGTCATCCTGTAGAGCTGGAACACATCTTAACTCCAAGACTGGAGATTTTTGTAAAGGCAGGAGGAGGGCTGTCACAGAGTGATCTGTTCCCTTCAGATTTAGTGAGAACCCTGAGGACTGCATATGTTGGTATAAAGTTCTGCTTGCTTTGTCATGGAAGTTGATATTGTGTTTTTTCTTACCAAATCTACAGCTGTGTGTTGTGAAAACCTCACTTGTTTTGTGGACTACATACAGACCCTGTCCTGTATCCTGAAAAATGACTTGGGTGCTGGTTCATACAACCTCACTGCAACATGGTATGTCTTGGTAGGATGAGCAAAGTCTAGTTAGCAGGAACCTCTGCATGGCCATAGCACAGCGCTGACCTTCTGTCCTCTTTGTTGAGTAGAAATCCTGTTCTTGCTGATATGCTGGTTTTTTACTTGGCATTTCACACTTCAGCTACCGACTTCCCCC
The DNA here is from genome assembly GCF_003984885.1 of Neopelma chrysocephalum. Lineage (NCBI taxonomy): Eukaryota > Metazoa > Chordata > Aves > Passeriformes > Pipridae > Neopelma > Neopelma chrysocephalum. Next base: position 4,164,263 of record NW_020897723.1, read on the forward strand.
ATAGCAAAGGACCCCTGGTTCCTGTCTCCACTGACTGCTATGCTGACTCCAGCTTCCTTAGCATTGCCTGCTCTCTTCCCATGGGAATACCTTGCCCTTTGCTGCTGTTAACAGAGAACTTTCACCCATGTGCATTGGCAGGGCTCATGCAGATTGTTCAACCCCATATGGCTGCTGTTCTGCCCCAGCAAGGGCGTGGATGCAGTCCTGGGTTGTGCAGCCCTGAGGAGCACCTTTCCTTTTGACAAACGCTTTTCTACTTCTCTCAAAGATGCTAAGCTGAGCAAATAGAAAGGGGAAAACATCTGTCAAAGTTCAAAGATAAATTTTTATTTTAACATGTTGGTATTTTTTTTAACCAAGTTCTATGCCTGGTGGTTCAGCAACAAATTAATACAACCACAGCATGTGGTAGATGTGGACTTATTTGTTTTGGGTTTTTTAGGATTCCTGAGGAAGATCCTGAAAATATTGTGGCTGCGTGCAGTCTCCTGCAATTGTCCAGGAACACCAGTCACACAGAGTACATGTGCACTGTGGACATGACTGAACTCCTAGGAGATACCAAAGTCCAAGTGGATGTTACAGAGGTAGCTGATAGGCAGCAAGTGATTTCCAAAGACTTTTATTTGTCAGACAACAGTAAGTACAAAAATGGTGGATTTGATAAATACTGTCTGACTATGTCTACGTGCCAGGATAGTCTGGGCAAGGAGTGAGCATGGCAGCAAGTGGTGGGGGCTACATTTGGTATACACTCATCTACACAGAGCAGTGTGTTCTTATTGTCACTATTATGCTTAAGGCTGAGCTTAGAGCTGGCTTAGTCCATGCTTTTCGTGGGGAAATTCCTTTTCACCATGAAGCAATAGGTGACAAATTTCCACCTTAGACCAGTCTCATACCTAGATTATTATGCAGGAATTTGTTCTTGGCTGGATTCTAAAGGGCAGGAGGAATTGCTTTATTGCAAATGTCACAAATCATAGAATCCTTAAAATGGTTTGGGCTGGAAGGGACCTTAAAGATCATCAAGTTCCAACCCTGTGCCACGGGCAGGGACACCTTCCATTAGACCAGGTTGCTCCAAGCCCTGTCCAACCCAGCCTTGAACACTTCCAGGGATGGGGCAGCCACAGCTTCTCTGGGCAATCTGTGCCTCACCACCCTCACAGCCAAGAATTTCTCCCCAATATACAATCTTACCCTGCCCTCTGTCAGTGTGAAGCCACTTCCTTTTGTCCTATCAGTACATGCCCTAGTCAAAAGTCCTTTTCCAGCTCTCTTCTTATCTCAAAGGAGTTCCAGAAGGCTTTTGCAGTGGACACCTAAAATGACATTATTTTGGGTGGCACAAGGTGTCCCAGATGCAATGGATGTAGCAGTTCCCCTTTATGAGGCAATTCCTAATCATCTCTCCTGCATGACAGGAAGATTGAATGCAATTATGCAGCTGACTTGGAATGCTGGTATGTTCTGGTTGTGTAGCAAACTGAAGAAAAGGAGGGGTTAGTCAGGCAGATGGGTACCGTGCAGGCATATGAAAAGGATTTTTCTACTTGGATTCTTCTGAAATTAAACTTTATTTGAGAAGTGTTGTCTTTTTGACAAATGCCATAACATTTCAGGAAGTCCCCTTGAGTCCATTACAGACTAGAGATTGGGCAGTAGTGCTTTGCATACCTACTGAAGGTCCCTGTCCAGAGGCATTGTAGCTCAGTAGCAGGCCCTGCTGGAGTTTTTCGTTACTGCTTTTCCATGCGTGAACACACCCTGCAGAGATATAAAAGCTTGGGTTTTGGGCACTTAGGACACAGGGAATTGCACCGGGTTTATGCAGTGTCCCCTTGCCTCAGCTTTTCCTGATGTCTGTTACATTGAGGAATATTTCCCCAATTTTTCAAGTGATCATGACCTCATAGAGTCCTCTTATGTCATGAGAAGAGCAAGGTGCTCTACTCTTTACATCTCCCAGGAGTTATTATCCTCTTGTACTATCTTCTCCTGCTCCCTAAGCAATGAGGAGGTTCAGAGACAAGCAGAAGGTATATTCAGTGAAAACTCAGGCCTGACTTCATTATGCTGCTCAGATGTGAGGTTCTGTGCATGGCTGAGGGGCAGGAATGCTGTGTACATTCTCCTGTATGAGGAAGGCCCACCTGTGCCAGGGCAGTTTTGCTCCCTGCTCACTCTGCATTGCTGATACCACACTGGGCCGTCTTGTCTGTAGTAATGTTATGAAAGGTAACACCATCCTGTCTTCCAGTCAAACCACAGCCTCCATTCAACCTGACCACTTTGTTCTCAGAGGGTTACAATATTTCTTGGGAAACCACCTACCAGAAATCTCCCTTCCACTTTTTGAATGAGGAGCTGGAATATCAGCTGCGTTATAAGAGAAGAACTGATACCTGGGAGGTAAGTGAGATGTCAGTTTACCATCAAGTAGGATGTACCAGAAAAGAGGAGGCCAGCGCAACCAGGATGGCAGCACTGGTGTGGAAGAAGTATTTTCATGGTTTAGAAAAGATATATTTCTGCTTGACTGGACTGAAAACAGGCAAACCCAAAAATGAATCAAGAAGCAGAAGTTGTGTGAGAAGTACTAGTTCCTGTAAGGAAGAGTGATAATTCATTTGATTCTCATGCTGTCCTGTATGGAAGGTTCCCCAGTGGCTGAATGCAGCTGCAGACCAGCCAGAGCATGGCCTTGAAGAAACAACATGAAAGCAGGGGAGGTTACTTTGCAGGGCTTCTCACTGTGCAGCAGTGAGGGGAAGTGAGAACAGTCACTCTAACCCTGAGTGTTTGGTGTTTAATCATTCGCAGACTCAGAAGACTAAAGCTGTTCATGAAGGTAAACGGACACTGGTGATCCTGCCATGGGAACTCCAGGTGAACACTGAGTACGAGTTCCAAGTGAGAGCCAGACCCCGCGAAGACAGCGGCTACCATGGGTTTTGGAGTGAATGGAGTCTTCCAGTGTCACTGAAAACCAGCCCTGCCGGTACATGCTACTAGCTGTCCTTGCCCTTCCAGTTAGTCCAGTGTCAGAATGCCTTCAGAACTCTAATCAAATCTAATTAATCAGAACAAATTCTAAATAGTCTAGACAGGTATGGTTAGCTTTCTTGCTGAGTACAGGAACCACAGGCCTGGGCTGTCAGTATTGATGTTCTCCCATGGAAAAGGATTTGGTGGGGTTGGCTGTAGGTTTGGGTGCCACAGCAGGAGTGTAGCCTCTAGCTTCCTCTTCAGTGTCAAATGCCCAGGGTCCTGCTTGCAGCTTTCAGAAATGGGGGAGATCTCCTCTGCTGGAGCTTAGTGTTGTCTTCAGCTGAGGGGAGAGGGATCCTGCTCTCAAGTCTGAGTTCTGGGACTGGACTGTAATGGTTGGTCATGCTGGGCATGGGTATTTTGTTTGGTAGCCACCACTCCGCAGGGATTTCGCAGTATCTTATGCACAGAAGTGCACTGATGTTTCTTGTGGTGGAACAAAGGCTATGAAAACAGGGAGCCTTTGTTCCAATAGAGCAGGGCAAGATAACTGCAGTCAATGTCAGCAGAATGCGCTGAGCTTCTCTGCTCTCATTCATCTGCAGCTCGAGCTGAAATATTAACAGGGTTTACACGGTGCTGTGGCAGCAGGGCCAAGCTCCATTTGCAAAGGGATATCTGAGGTCTGGATCTTAAAGGTGCACCTTTTCACCACAGGTGGAGAGCAGCCACCAAGCAGTCATTTAGTCAACACCATTTCTTCACATGTCTCTGACCAACTGCTCTCTCTCTTCACTTCATGGATCATTTATGAGGTGTCCCTAAACCAGCAGTCAGAAACACCAGGGGTCTTTGTGGCAGGGAGCTGTCCTGCCCCAAATTTGCTGGCTGTCTGTGTGTGATGCAGCCAGGCCATGGGGCAGCTGATGCACTGCTCCTTTCATTGATGCAGTCTTCTCTGAGCATTCTCATTCAGACCTCATGTCTGGAGTGCTGGGGCCCAGGTGACAGCCTCAACGTCCCTATGAGAGAGTCTGGGGTAGAAATTAAGGGTGTCTCAGAATCATTTATGTTGGAAAAGACCTCCAAGATCATCAGGTCCAACCTGTGACTGATCATCACCTTGTCAACCAGAGCAGAGCACTGAGTGCCACATCCAGTCATTCCTTGAACACCTCCAGGGATGGTGACTCCCCTGGGTAGCCCCTTCCAATGCCTGACAAGCCTTTCCATTGCAAAAACCCTTTTTCTTCTCACCATCTCCTGCTTATTGACCAGAGGATAAATGCAAGGTGAGCCTGAATGACCCTTCTCTTTGTTCAGCAGTAACACAAACAGCAGGTATGGGATGGCTGCTGCTGTTTGGTGTTGTTGTGTCAATCATGGCTTCAATCGCAACCTTTCTGGCCAAACAGCAGAGGTAAGAATGCTTCAGGAAGCGTGAGTAAATGCTCTTATTCTATCTTGATAAAGATGGGGTGTTCACAGGCAACCTTTTTTGTATGGGCAGCATGGGCTGCTATGAGCTTGTGAGGACCAGCCAAGTATGGTCTCTAGCTGATATCCTGCTGGGAGCGAGCTGCTTTTCTCTGGGGCTCTGCTGCCATTCAGCTGGTTGGGACAAGACTGGCACATGGGGATGAAGCAAGGGCCACCCAGCCTCCTGAGCTGTTCTCCTGGTCTTGTCTGTGCTCTGCAGCTGCCAGATGGAGCAGTAGCCAGGGCTGGCCTGCCCCTTTTCAAAGCTAACATAGGCCCCTCAATGCTGGCTGGGGGGCCTCTCTCCCTTTTGGAGTGCTGACACAGAGGAGGGCTGGGCTCATGCAGCAACAGGGCTGGCACAGCCCAAGTCCACAAAAGAATTGCATAGGGCAGAGTTCTGATGTGCAGACCACAAGCCAGCCCAGCCTGAGGGGAAAATGCACTTGGAGCACTTGGTGCTTTTCCAGGAAGGAAAAAATTGGAATCTCTTTCTTTAGCACGAATATATGTGTGTGAAAGTGCTGAGGTCCCACCTCCTGTGAGGTTCACAAGAAAGGCCATTAGATGGCTCTGGCAGCACAAGGCATCCTTGGATCCTCAGCCACTTTCTAACTCATGAGGCTGGGCAGGTGATTTCAGTTGCTTGAAATGGATCTAGAGATGCCTTGCTTTGCATCAGTGACATATGCTTAACCCCAAAGCCTTTTTTTTTTCTCTTCCAGCTTTTGGAAGAAGATGGCTTGCATACCAGACCCTGCTCCCTTTTTCAAACCTCTTTACCTGGCGCATAATGGAGATTTCAAGGTATAATTGGGCTACACAAGAACATGTGGAGCCTTGTCCAGACCCCCTTCCCAGGAAACTGAGGCAGGGGAAGTGAGACAGCGGGACTATGTGTGTGTTGGTTGCAAGTGCAGTACACGGGGAGAAGCTGACCATCCTTCCCAAGAGAAGCAGTGTCCAGGACAAGAGGGTAGGGGCAACTTACTGGCTTGGCCTTGGACTTCAGGCTGATTGATGAAAGAATGCTGCTATGGGCAGTGGCATCCTTTGCAGCATAGAGAAAATTGCAAAGCCATGCAAACCTCTCAGAGCTAATTATTTTCAATTACTTCAGTCAGTTCACCTGCAGCTGTGTCTGGTAATAACAGCATCTCATACCCTGTTCTATTGGAAGTCAGTGGTTTTAGAGTTTGCCTTTGCCTCTAAAAGCATAAGAACTTTGGTCATTTCTGTGGAACCTCAAAACTTGTGATACTAACCTCTCTCTCGCTGTATGTCCTTTTCTGCAGAAGTGGGTTGGTGCATCCCATACAAAAATGACCTTTGATTTCTTTGAATGGGGAATAGTCCTTCCAGAAGTCCTAGAAGTTTACACCATGCGTCCTTCTAACAGCACCTCACAGGAAGAGCTGCATGAGCTGAGAAAGAATCTGCCTTGCAAGACCTGTGTGTCTTGCCTGACTGCCCCAGGCCACAATAGCCAGTCCCTGTGGTCCAGTGTAAACAGCAGCAGTGGGACTGAGGAGCAGGAGCAGTCATACGGGCACTTGTCCATTGATACGGTGACTGTGGCTGATGAATTTACATCCTGTAACTGCCAGTGCAGCTGTAACCACGTGTACAGGGGACATGAGCATACCAATGAGGAAGATGATAGTGCTGGAGGACCTGGCTACCCCAAGGTTAACATTGATGAGGAAGACAGAAAGATATCCCATGACTTGCATCTGGCTGACCTGAGCACGCAGGACAAAATACTTGCGTCAGGTTCCGTGTCCACAGACCACTTGAGGAGCACAAGTGTCCCAATCCACCAGCAAGTAGAAAGGTCTTTAGAAGGAGGAGTGGGGAGCATCCTAGAAGCCCTTTGCTTGCAGCCTCTTCGGTGGGATTTGGAAAATCCAGGTTCTCTACCTTCTCCTGACGGTGACAGTGTTTCCTACAGTGAAGGCTCCTACGACTTCTTCCCTCACAGTACCAGGCCCGGTGACAGTTACCCTACGATCTGCGTTGATTTGGACACTATTGACAGTGGCTTTGCGGACTCAGACTGTGGAAGTCCACTTGATTGTGAATTTGGGCAAAACAGTCAGACCAACTGTGGGCCCATCTCTCTTGAGCAGGAGGGGCAGGACTTTCCACGGAGCTACGTCAAGCAGTGGGTCTCCTGTCGCTCTGACAGCCCTGTCAGTGGGACACAGGCAAACTGAGGACTTGATGTTGTTTGGCAGAGTGTGGGGCCTTTCTTTACTGTGCCAAGAGCAAAGTGTTAGCAAAATTCAGAAGAGAAACAAAGTTTGCTTTGTGTAAGCTTCTTGCACACAACTGAAAACTGTTAGGTCCACAGTAATACATGCCTATTTCTATTGCCACTTATCCTATTAATGTCTAAAATTTGTTATGATTGTTTCTGGGTTTGGTTGGTTGGTTGTTGTCTTTTTTTTTAGAATCCTAAGTACCTTGACAATTATTCTTTGGGTTATATAGATGTGCATTTTTTTTACAGTAACCTTTGAAGAGTACAGAACATTAAATTATTTTCCCTGGTGTTTTCACATGACTTGGGAGTTTGGCTGTACATGGACTCCTAGAAGCATAACCCATGGCAAGCATGTTTGCTACATTAAGGCTCCCCTACCCTTTCCAAACAACATGTGGTATTACTTTTCCTACTAATGTCTTTTGGCTCTTTAAACTCAGCTGTAGTAGTTTACTAGTTATGGAGGTCCCAGTCCTGTCCATGGGGTATGATCAAAACCAATTCTTATTTAATCACCATAGAAATGTATGTCCAAGAGAACAAGCACAGCTCAGGTTTCAGAAAGACTTTGCCTTTCCAGGTGGAGTCTGTAAATGAAAAGTCTTCAGAATATATAATTCCAGACAAACTCTTTCTACTAGGCTACAGAGTCAGCTTATCTCCCAGCACTTTTCAAGCACATTAATTGAGCAGCTTTTAGAGCTATGCCAAAATTTCAGAAATGTTGTCCTACTTGGATGTGCCTGCAACTTCTGCCTTGGACTTGCTCTACTGCTGCTAACAGGTCAGTAGCACAGATTTTGAGCAATTTCTGCTAGCTAATAAAGCTAACTATGAAACTGCAATTTGCACTGTAACTGTCAATCTGTTTCCCTGACATCACTATCTCTCATTTGTTTAGGCTAATTGTCTTTAAAAGTTACTGCAATACTGAAAGTGAATGTGAAGACCTACATCTTATGTTGGCATAGTGCTGCCTGGCTGTAGGAGGTCCTATCCTGAGAGAATCTTTGTGGTGAATGATGTTTGTTTCCAGTGCAGTAATAATCTGTTGTTGCTGTGATACCAATAAACTCCCTTCCCTCTTCTCCATCTCTTAACTGAGACTATAGGCATCTCCACAGCTCCCTAAACAGAAGGGAGTACTGTAATGAAGAGAAGCTCTTTCTTTCACAGGTGAGTGCTGGGACTGTACTGCTATGCATCCACCTCCCTGGTTTGATTGTTCAGAACAGCCATGGTATCTGCTATGCTGATTTTGGACCTATATGACTTAGTTTTGCCCATGTTGTTATTATTCCCTCAATATACCCCTAGCTCGGTGGCTTCCTGGGCACTGCTCTAAGATATTAAGTTTTTTGGTTCCTTCCCTCCTTATTTTCCATTTTTCTTGTCATCAGCTGTGATAAGTTGTGGGAGGTCTTCACGTGCTGATACATCCTCCCTGCTGCACAACCAGTCCCTTGCGTGTCCTCTATGAACTGCAGAGGATCACCCCAACTCCACTGCCCGGATGAGCTGAGCCTGCCCCACATTGTCCTACAAGGGCTTTTGCATCATGCTCACATCAACGCGAATGTGTACTAGGCAGAAGTGTTTCTGATGGCTTCAACACAGTCTTTTACAGCTTCATCTTACAGCTATTTTCACTTCAGAAACTACATTGTGGTAACTGACCCTGGCTGCTTAAGGGAAGAGGGGAAACTCATCTGTCTTTCTATGGCCCTTTACATCTCAGTTCTGCCTGCTCTTTGTTTGTATCATTGGCCTCAGAACTGCTAAAGGAGCTGTTTCTATTACTGCAACGCTATCAGGCTGTACATTTGGTAGAAGGTGATGGTTTGGTGCTATGTTGGGCTAGAAGTTACTTCTGGTCACCCTAGGAGGCAGATTTTGCAGGCAGGTACCTGGCATAAGAGTATTAAAATAAGGGAGGCCATTCCCTTTGAAGCAAGCTGTAACAATTGCTCTTTGGCCAATGAATTGTTGTCACTGTGAATGTGAAGGGGTTTGAAGTGGGGGTTTTTCAGTGTCTCCTAGAAGCAAACTGCAAATGTCCCTTACCTAGCAGTATCTAATCTGGAAAAATTATGTTTTCCCAGGAATGTTAGGGCCAAAAAGTAGGTACTAGGAGAAGCATCATAATTCATTCTGTTGTACCAATTTGGAAATGTCCATCTCCATTTCTGCATGGCCTCTGCTTCCTTGTCTCTTGGCCCCAGAAGCTGATACTGACAGACTGTTATTCAGTCTATTCTTTGACTGCTTCTCTCTCCCCCTTCTCGGCACTAGACCCATGTACAGGACTGACTTGATGCATCCTGACTGTAACATTGCCATTGCAGCTGGGCATGGGAAGATCTGTTCCTCATATGCTCTGGGATCAGGACACAGAAGCACTGCAATGCTTTTTTGCCTTTGCTTCCAGAACTGTGCTTTGAGCACAGTGCAGCAGTTGGCTGTGGGGGAAGCGCAGGACAGGGCAGCTCAGGGTGCTCTGGGAGTCTGAGCATAGTTGGGTAGAGGACTTGGGTGGAAGCAATTTTGCCTCACATCCAGACAGGGCTAGAAAATGACTTTAGGTCACTTAGAAAGCTCTTCTGTTGGCCCTTTTTTGTATAAAAGTTGCAAGCATATACTTTTATATTCAGCAAATTGCTTGGCCTTTTAAATGTTAACCCTTTAGCAGAAATTCCTCAGTTTCTCCGTGACTAATGAGTAATTTCAGATACAGTTACTTTAACTCAATCTGATAATCTGAGTAGTTCTTCATTGGTTCTTGAGATTATCTTTAAAATCAGGCACAGTATGCTCTGCTTTATTACGCCACTGCTGCTATTGCATGATCATCAAACCACGAAGCCCAAACTATCAAGGGACAGAAGCAGTGCGAAAAGTGACATTTTCTTTGAGCTGGTAAGACAGTTTAACACATTTCTGTTCCATGTATGCCAGTATCTAATGTTAGGATACATCTACTGAGCTAAGATGTTGAAAAATATTTTCTATACCTAAATGTGGAATTATATATTGTTTCTTGTACTAGAAACCTAGAACAAAAGAATCATGAGAAGGGTCCCTGTGCTTTTGTTCTGCTAGTTTGCTGAGCACAAAACAACACTATTGCATTAATTCTGATGGATTGTGCTTAAAAGAAGGACCATCCTGAAGAAATTATTTTTTAGGTACTTCTCTCTGACTGCAAGAGATGAATGTAAAGGAATTCAGCCAAAATAGTCCTCAGTGTTTGGGACTTTGCAGGCAAAAATATACTTTTTTAATGTATGTGTGTGTGTGTGTGTATATATGTGTGTGTGTGCGTGTGCGTGTGGATATTGCTTTATTGCAGTAGTCATCCTTTGTAGCAGGTTTTTCTCTCGGATCCAAGTGTATAAAATCTAAAAGTGCAAGGCTGTTTGTGAGCATCAAATTGTGGGAAAATGGCCCTCCAAAGGTGAAGGGAGAAAAAGACTGGTTATATGGGGTTCTCTCTGATAATCTCTATAGTTGAGAAATCCAACCCCTTTTTTCCTCATTCCCCAGCAGCTGGCATGCTGATTGTGTGAGTCTGCTGTGTGCACTTGATGTGCTTCTGTCAGGCATGTGCTCAGAGGCCTAGGTATTAAGAAGGTAGATAAGCTATGGCTAATTTTTCTTAAAGGACCTGCAAATTCTTTCTTTATAGGCAGAGATGATTGTTCATAATTTGCCTGGGCTACCTCATTCTTTGGGTCTCCTTGTAAAGCTCTGCTTTACTGAGTTGCTAAAACCCAGATGATATCTAGGCTATCCACATGATGGGACTGTGTTGTCACCTTCTTGTTCTACTTCTCAGTGTTATCTATCAAATAATTTATTTCACCTTATAAATTCTTAAAAGAAAATCTTTTTATTGTGTGTTCAGCTGGACCTCAAATGTGGAGGTGAATCTGTGAATATGAATTCCTAGTAATAGATCTACCAATAACAGTCAATCATGTGCCTTTCTGTTGGTAAGCAGCTGAGAGCATTTGAAAAATCTGTGCTGTACAAACTCTGCTTCAAAATTACTTAAAATTACTTTTGGGAAATGGAGGCTGCTGGTGGAACTACAGGAGGGAAGGGGAAAGGCATGGCTGCAAGGCCTCTTTTCCTTGAGTAGGTAACAGGCAGAACAACTCAGCCCTGGAAACATGCAGAAAGGATGGAAACACCATTGCAACAGCTTGAGACTACCTAGGAACTCAAGGTCACTACTCAGCTCCTGCTGCTGAGCTAATACCCAGACTGGTGGAAGCATGTCTGGTGTATTGTTTCAGGGTGTCATCTCAGGCATTTGGTCTCTTTCTTTCCCGCAGAGTAAAGGTGGTTCCTCCAGTTTTCACAGGGCTTTTCTGCCTTCACCCACAACTGCCCAGTGCTGCAGAAACTGGGCATTAGAACACAAAAACACAGCAGGCAACCTGGCTAAAAAGTTGATTTGTCTTCCCGTGCTGGCAGCTGCTGTAATAGCACCTGGGCTGCTGGCACTGGGCTTCCATCTGAGCTAAGGGGATTTTGTATTGTTTTTCAATATACCTAAGAAAAATTTATAGACTACAAGTCTTGCATCATATGTTTAGGCAAGAGGTCCCAGCAATAAAGGTAGTTCCCCTTTGTACAAATTCTACACTTTGTTTCTGTCTAATTGTATCTACCTTCAGTGTCCAACAAGTGCATTCTTTCCATCTGTCTCTAGGAGATTTAAAAAAAAAAAAAAGATTTTTCTCCTATGTGAAATCACCTTCCCATGTAAGATACTTATGGCTGGTGTGAAATTACTACTTAGTGTTTCCTTTGGTTAAGTTAAGAGATTTAGTTGGTCTTTAATTGTTGATTTCTGAGAAAAGTTATCCAAGATTATATCATTCTTATAGCCCTTTTCAGAACCATTTTCGTATTGACAGCAACTCTTTGTCTAAAGTATGGATCCCAACAGAAGAAATTATTCAATGTTACATGTAGCTACAATAACATTTCTTTGAACTCATATGCATCCACAGTCTGCGTGTTAGCTCCTCTAATTGCATTAATGTACTGCAGAATCTTGTTCATCTGGTTATGTGCTATTTCCTGAAATAATTTTCTGATAAGCCTTTCAGAATTCAGTGTTACATGACCTACTTAGGACTAACATTCATGGCTTCTAATGCAAAAATTTGCATTTAAACATGCTGTATTTGTTTCCAGGTGGGCTAGAAAGCCAGAAATGTCTGACACATTTCAAACACTGAAGAACTGAATGAAGAACTTCTTGCGTGGGGTGGGGGGAGTTTATAAAATTAATAGCAATTACCTGGAAACATTCTGTCCTGGTTTACTTATCTTGACCTATGTTTGTTTATTTGTTTGTGTGCCTGAACAGTTCTTGTAAGCATATGTATAATTCTACTTAATGCAGCTCTGTCTATATCATATTTAGTCACTATTACTGTATTTATCTCAGGGATCACACGCAACCCTGATCAGAACGATAAGCAGGAGAGGCTTCGTGCCTCTCAGCCTCCTGCAGCTAAAATCAGCTACTGGTGACACTTCCTCTTGACAACCCCCACTCTGAAGAAGGTCTGCAGCAAAACAGAGTGCTTACCAAAAACCCATAAATGAAGAGGTGGGGAAGTGGTAGCCAGAAACATTCCTTTTCTCTTGATAAGTTTCTGAAACATTGTAATTTTTTTACTATTTGATTAAGAAAAGGGACACCATAAGCAGGCATGATCACAGGCAAGAAGTTTTATGTGGATGCTGCTGTATAGCTTTGTGAAATTCATGACTGGAAGGATACTCTTGGTCATGGAGTCCAGTTCCTGCTGTTGTAGCCATCAGATCACTTAATCCCTTCAGTAAAACAATCCTAATGATTTAAATATCACAATCCTTGCTAAGCATAGGCTTTTTCTCGCTCACTTTTATTCTAGATTACTTCAGATCCTTTGTTGGTTTGAAATCACGATCTTATTCTATAGCCAGGCTGTATCTGTTTGGTCCTGTGCTAATGCTGTACTTAGTGTTTCTCCTATCCTGACACTCTCTCCCTTTTCCCCAGCTTCTCCTGAAAGAGAGATCATAATCTCTGGCAAATTTTGGTTGATAGTTGTTGGTTTGGTTTGGGGTTTTTTTGTTTGTTTGTTTGGTTGGGTTTTTTTAATAATAACTAACCCAAGCTCTTCTAAGACAGAAAATTCTCAGACCCTTACATTAGCCCAGCCCTAGAGCTCAGTTCAGTGTACGTGCTAGCCAAGCAGTGCAAACAGTGTTTCTCCAAAATTCTTTTAATTTTTCAAGAAACTGTTTTTGTTTATTAGTGGTCTCTGTCTACAAACTCACTCCATGTTTTCTGGGTTTCAGGCTCCTTGGAGCATCACACTCCTCGCAGCAGTGCTGGGCTCATTTGCTGTGTTCAGGTAACAGCAAGTAATGCAAACTGAAAACATCTTTTAAAAACACCACGTATTGCTGAGTAGATCGGGTCCATATTCTTCGTATTAAACTTTGCCATAAGAATACCAAATCAGAAGCTTTCAGTGAAAAAGTATAATTTTAAATTAAAACTTCATCAGGAGAGAATTCACAGAATAGAATTCCTGATTTAAAAAAAAAAAAGTGAGTCCAGTATAACACTGTACAGAGGTAGTGTTCCATATTGCAGAAGATACACTTCAAACATCCCTACACAACCCTGCCGTGAACTGGGGTAATGACTAGGTCCTAAGTATTCTACATCTCTCAATGAATGCTTTGACCAGGAGCATATCAGTTATTCTCTGTTTCTCTTTTCTGAATATGCAGAAATTATGTCTGTTCCAGGAGGCCCCTGAGCTGCAAATGTCTGGAGGCTGAGAATGTTTTCAGAGAAGAATATCTATGCTCTATTGCTATGATTTTGTCTAAGCATCTGGTTTTGGTTGCTTTCAGAAATGGGATACAGGGAAACATGAACATTTTTTCCAACTGTGGCTCTCTGCTGCTCTTAAATTGTCATAAACCAGATGCCAAAAAAGCAGGAAGAAGGAAAGATGAAACACCCACCCTTTCACCCACCCTTGATCAAATTGCAGGAATTAAAGATTTCCTTTAATGCAGCTGGTGCTTTAGATTCCTGTACAAAGTACTATTTACTGTCATGAGAAGACCAGTTCCTATAGAAGAAATTATATAGCTGAGCTGGTGCCCTCTCTGACAGATTCAAGATAAGCTTGTGTCACACTGGCAGAAGCAAGTAGGTAAAGCTTCAACCTGCTGGTACAAATACTGACAAAACTGCTCCTAAAAATTGTTCTGTTTCAGATATTATCTGGAATGGGAAGAGTTGTGTGGCAGCTGGGCCTCCAGCTGTGTATTACTGCTGTGCTGCTCTTTGGTGGAGGAAGAGGGAGAGGTAAGAGGAGATCTGGAATAGGTTCACCGTAGGAAAACAGGCACATGACTGTGCTCATTTTTCATTCATAGACTCTTAAATATGCAATCCAAGATCCTGCCCTTTCCTAGGTCCCAGGAACCGATACAGCTGGCTGGTAATGCCAAGCCTAGGGAACTGAGCACATACTGGACAAGCTGGGCAGCAGAAAAAGTGTAGCCACTGCCCAAGGTCCCTGCCCTAAGATCTTACACTCATCTCATGCAGTGAAGTGTGGTACAAGAGAGGAAGAACACGATGGGGAAGATTAGATGCAGTGTCAGTAAAGGAAGCACTAGCAAGTAATGCATTTATTTGATGTACTGAGCAAGGCCTCATCCAGTGATACACGAATCCAGCTCTGGTCTCTTTCCTCTGCAGAGCTCTCTGGCAGCCTGAGCTGCCTGAATAACTACATAACTACTGTGAGCTGCACGTGGGCGACGGAGAAGCCCGTGGGCAATGGACCTTTCCACCTGCATTTCACCAAGTAAGAGCCACATACCAAGCGCTGCCTGTGGCAGCCCCAGCCCTGGCATGGAAAAGCAGAGATGGGGTCTAGCTGTGGGCTTTGCTCCCTCCACAGCAGGAGACTTGTGGCACAGCTACCTTTGCCACCCCATCACCCCAAACCTGGGCTACCTTGGAAGCTGCTCCCAATGTGGGCCCACAGCCTCAGCTGGGGCAGCAGAGGTCTAGTGCACACAGCTGCATGTTCTCCTGCCAGCTCTGGCTATCCACCCAGTGAACCCTTCTGGCAGGTGCCTCAGCACAGGGAGCCTTTCCTTCCCGGCCTTCAGTCTCTCTGATCTGGGAACTTCCAGAGCCCATCATCCATGAAGCTCCCTTATCAACTTCTAATAATTTCTTGTCTTTTTGCCTAGAAATTAAACCACTAGTGGTTTAATCTATTAGTTAGTATATATATACAAGTCCAGTGAGTTATAAGCTTTAATAACAGATTTACTCAGTGCTGGTGAGGCCACCCCTGCAGTGCTGTGTCCAGTTTCTGGGCCCCTCAGCTCAGGAAGGACATGGAGGGGCTGGAGCAGGTCCAGAGAAGAGCAACGAGGCTGGGGAAGGGACTTGAGCACAAGTCCTATGAGGAGAGGCTGAGGGAGCTGGGGTTGTTGAGGCTGGAGAAGAGGAGGCTCAGGGGAGACCTCCTCACTCTCTCCAACTCCCTGACAGGAGGGGGGAGCCAGGTGGGGATTGGGCTCTTCTGCCAGGAAGCAGCAGTAGGACAAGAGGGCTGGGTCTTCAGCTGTGCCAGGGGAGGTTTAGGTTGAATATTAAGAAAAAAATTTTTACAGAGAGAGTAATCAGCCATTGGAATGGGCTGCCCAGGGAGGGGGTGGATTCACTGTCCCTGGAGGTTTATCAGATGAGACTGGATGTGGCACTTAGTGCCATGGTCTGGTAACCACAGCAGTGTTAGATCAAGGGTTGGACTTGATGATCTCAGAGGTCTTTTCCAACCTAGTCAATTCTGTGATTTAGAATATTATCTGAATAGTATTTCCTCTAATGGAAACAATAGGGTGAATAGTTTGCTATGTGATAAGATAATTCAAGATGAATGCGTTTAGATTATGCAATAACATTGTCTTGACCACCAGTAACCATTACATGAGGGTAAGCCATGCTGACATTAGATACCTCATATTCTGGTAGAGTTAAGTCAAAAATAGCCTAGCTCTAAATAATACTGGGGTTTAGATCTATGAAGAAATGCCAAGCTGATAAACTGTGATATCCCCGTTTCTTGTGGGATCACATGCAACGTGAAAAATTTGCTAATAAATGGCTACACCACAAAACAACAGACCAACTTCCAACACGTTTTGCTGTCAGTACTGATGTTTGTTCCTAGCAAAAGAGGCCTTAATGTACAACTTGTTGCTTCTGTGCTGTGCACTTGCAACTAACTGTCCACCCACTTCTTCCTCCCTACCCAGCTGCTTTCCTGGCAATGACATGCAGGCCTCTCACTTTCAGAGGGGGCAGATATTGGGCTCTGTATGCAGTTCCTTGGAGGTCTGGGGCTCTCAGCAGCGAGGTTATGAAGGCATCTCCTTCCTCCCTATTCAGCCCTGCCATCCAGCCAGCTTTAGGATTGCTTTCCGTGTTCTCTGCACTAAGAGGTTCATGGTCTTCCAGAGTGTAGTGCTGTGCTAAGCTGCCACATGTTCTTCATAAACTGAAAAAACACTTCATTGTATGCCTTAAAAGAAACTTTCAGCCTTTTTATTCTTCTAGCCTCTGGTCAAAGGGCCACAACGCCAGCTGCAAACTGACTGCCACAGAGAGCATGCAGAATCAGTACCACTGCACAATCCATTTAGCCAGCCAGATCTTGGAAACAGATGGTTATAGAGTCTCTCTCCAAGGAAACTTCTTTGGACGTAATCACAGATACGTTACCTTTCCAGTGTACAATCCCCGCAAGCACAGTAAGTATGAACAAGGGCAGTTGTGAGCTGTGGCTCTGCCCAGCAGCTTTGGGGTAGGTCTGATATGCTCTCTAATAAAGGGTGTCTCAAAGACAGCAAGTGGAAACAATGAAAACAAGCCAGACTGTCCATTCCTGGAGAGTGTGCTGTGTGGACTGTACCAGTGAGGATGCAGTCCCTGAGTCTCTCCATTCTGACCTTTCCAGGACTTTAGAGAGGGCTGGCTCTGGAGCATCTTTCAAGAAGACTTTGCATTTGCATCATGTTTTCTTGTGCCATAGATAATTTACAATTAGATTGCCACAATTGTTTGTTTCGTTGTTTTACTTTTTCCTGAGAAATTATGTAATGAGAAATCAAAGTCATGGATTTAATTGAGTGTCCCGTGGCCTGGTACTTCAGAGAAATGCTCTAGTATCTGAAATACTAGTATCTAGTGTCTATATGTGGTATGTTGTTAGGGCAGAATGTGACATCCAGAGTGGTTCTTTGCTTGCAAGATTATCCCCAGAGACTGCTGGAGTTATCATTAATTTATGTCAGTTCTGTAGCTGCTCTGATCCAACCTGGAAACTAATTTGGTCTACTTCTGGTCTTAGTATCACTCTTTGGACCAAGCTTTATCTTCCAAGACTTCAGTCAGCCTGGTATCACGCATCTCCTTTTGTGATGTTCCAAATACTGTGAAAAAAACCTGCCTCCTCTATTTACAGTAAAACTCGATCCACCTTTGAACCTCCAGAGCAATGCCACTGCCAGCAAGTGTCAGATATGGTGGAGTGTGTGGAATGTGCCTTGGTACCTCGTTGAAATTCTCCAATATGAATTGCAGTATAAGGAGTACAGCATGTCCTGGGAGGTAACTGGATGAGACACACAGTGATGCTGCCTTGCTCTTTGGGCACAACAGCCTTGCCAATCAGCTCAGGGCTCTCTGCCAGCTGACTCTTTTAATCTGGCCTTTCTGGTTTCCCACATCAAGTCTGAAAGATTTTATATAAATCAGTTCTGGAGATCAATAACTCTTCTCATGACCTCTACATTCATAAGTCACCCATCCTCATGCAGGCCCTCTTCTTGCATCTAAGAAAAGAAAATTTGGAAAAGAAAAGGGAAAAAAACCAACAAAAAAGAGTATTTAAAAGACCATCCCTTTGCCCAGCCTTGTTAACAGAAATGCTTTGCAATACTTTTCAGATTGCATTGAACAAGACATCATCCAGTTCACTGCCACAGATAGAAATTGAAGCCACAGAGCTTCGCAGTGGCATTGCTTACATTGCAAGAGTTCGCTGCAAAGTTTCTGAAAATGAGGATTCCTACCACAGTCAGTGGAGTGAGTGGAGCCAGACAACAGTGTTTCAAAGAGCAGGTACAAAGAATGTTGTTTTCATCTTAATTCATTTCATGTCCACGTTCCAAAAAAAAGGAAGATATGTGGAAAAATGGAGCTTTACAAAACAGAACTAGCTTTCTTCAAGTATTCATAGCCAAATTACTTTCCTTGAGGACTTTAGCAGCCTGTTTCATTTGCATTGCTTGGTTATTTGGAGTTCTATCTTGACTTCCAGACTTTTGCTAAAAATTTTTGTGCTGATTGTTTTCCTAGATGCACCAAAACTGTCTGAGAAGATCTTAAATACCACTATGCAGCTCTTGTTCATTCCTCTGAGTTTGGGCACTCTACTCTATTTATTCTGGAACTGCAAGCTTTCTTCAAGGTATGTGATAGTTTTTCATTAAGTTCCCCTTGATCTTTACAGCCTGAAGAGGATAAATCAAGAGTTGTTATGTCCCTTTTCCTTCCTGTTTCTCCTGTACAGGCTCAGTCATTGTCAAAACCTCTTTTGACAATCGTGAGACATGACATATTCCTTGGCTGATGATAGTTAATGAGCCACTATACAGTCCTTAAGGAGACCAAAGTACCTTTGTGACTCCCAAACTCAGCTAAAACTCAAGGATGAGGGTCTCTTGGAGTTAAAGAAATTTAAAGCCATGGAAACTTCTTGTTAAGCTTCATGTAGATAAATTAAAAGTGCAAGTACATAGCAATCCATAAAGGTGGTTAAACTGATGTCAATGTTAAGGTACTCGTGACATACCTGGCAGCAGTCAGTATGTAAAATACCAATATAGGCAAGCTAGACTGACTCAGATTCTGTTGAGATCAAGTTTACAGAGAACAAAGTGGTTTAGAACCTTGGTTCAACCATCTTCTGCCATTTTTTATGCTGCTACAGCAAAAGTAAATCTCCTACCTCTTTTTTTTTTCTGCCTTGATATACATTATTATGCTCCATACACACATCGTTCTTAGAGAAACAGAATACTTGACAAAATGTGATAAAGTATTTTACAGGATAGACTCTAATAAATGGGCAAGAATGTCTGGCAGAATTTCTTTGTCTAAATATAATGAAGCTAGAATTCTCTAAAACACTTCCAGAAACAGTGGTTTAGATCAAGTAAGTTGATAAACAAATGTTTCAATAGCTTGGTGCATATAATGGGTAATAGACCAGTAATAAGTTTGTGGATATTCCTAAGAAACTTTTAAGACTGCTTCAGGCTAGAAACATTAAATGCATGCATAGGTAGCAGACAAACGATTGCATGAGATGTCAGAAATCATGGTAAGTGTGGAGGTTGCGTCCAATCAGTATCATGGAGACAGAATACAGAAAAACTTTCTGGGTTTTTTAAGAGTTGTTTTCTCACTTTAGGGCAAAAAGTCTCACCTGCTTTAACATTCCCACACCAGCTGCTTTCTTTCAGCCACTCTATAGTTTGCACAATGGGAATTTCAAGGTAAGAAATAAGTTTAATTCCTTTCTTATGACCCTCAGTTCATGATGGGAGGATTTTTTTTTCTGGGATTAATCATTCTAGCTCCTGAGCAGAGTTACTGACAGGTGGTTCTGCTTTTCCTGAGAGTTCACAGTTTCTCAGTTTCTTGCCTCCACACACTAGCTGACCAATAGAGCTCCTGTCCAACTTCTCACTCCTTAGAAGTAGAACCCCTCTAGTCACTTTGAACTCTGGCTGAATCTAAAAGGTGCACCCTGTCCTTTCAAAGCCAAAGCAACACAAGTAGCTTGCATTATATTCTGGAGGTGAAATCTTGTAAAATTTCTTGTAAAGCTTTGTGAAATTAGCAGCTAGATTCTCTACCCTATTACTCTAACTTGGCCTGTTAGATTTGCACTAAACTTGTGGATTATTGTGCCAAAGCCATATACACAGAATATTTTGGAATAACTATGAAAAGTGACCCAAACTTATTGATCCTTTCACTAGGACTGGGTTGGACCTAATGAGGCTTGTAGTCAATTTGGAAGAGAAGAGGCCAGCAACTCAAGCAAAGTGACTGCAGATAAAGTTTCTGATCTAAACACCCAGGAACTGATTTCCCAGATCTCCTGGAAACCTCGGGAAGGCACAAATGTGGTTGCTGCAGAAGAAAACTTTGTATTTGCCCCAGGTCCAAGCCAGCAATATGTCCCCAGTAGGTATATAAGAGCTGAAGAGACAGAAGTGAGGCCAGGACTATTGTTTGCACTGAACCATGCTGATGACACAGTTGGCCTGAAAATCTCTGAAATAATTAAAGACAATTCTGAGAGCCCTAGCATGGGAAGGAATTATTCCTCTCACTCACAGCATGGAAAGGGTGACTTTCTTATGCTTCAGGAATCTTTGGAGATAGAAGATGTGTCCTTCACTGGTAGTGACTATTGTACCTTGTGTGACAATGATACCACAGGAGGTCTGATTCCTGCTGAACCACTGAAGCTCTCTGATGGCAATAGTCTTGTCAAACATCAAAATGATCAGTGACCTTCCCTGAGGAATACTGCCTACAAAGATTCTGGTGCTCTTCTCTCAGCTCCCAACGTTGTCTTCCCAAGTGGCTTAAATGGTGACTGTGCAGACAATTGCAAACTTGTATAATTGTAAAATAAATCTTCAATTCCTGTACTTCAGAAAAAGATTGTGACCAAGTCCTCTGGCTAGCAAATACTACCCCTACAGGCATGGCAAAGCCCAACTCCAGCAACATCTGTTGTCTCAGAGATACATTACCATGCCTTCCCTGAATTAACCTCCTGGCAGCAGAGGTCCAGTAACCCCCGGCCTAAGGAGGCAGCAGCAGACCTGCTGTTTTTCCTTAGGAAGAGCTATTGGAATCGTGTGCCTCTTGGAAGCAGCAATATTTGCAATGTGATGAACCATGATTTAAACTCCATAATTTTTTTTAAAACTATGCATAATTCTTCATAAAATCACAATAAACGATTTTTACTAAAGAGGGTAATTTTGCTTCTTAATGCATTGATGACTTCAAGTGCCTCCTGATTTGATCAGAATTTGTAATTGCTCTATTTAAAGACCTTGATCTTTATTATCGTGAAAGGCTCTAACTTTTTATTTTGCAATAACTAAGCCTCATGTACTGCTTTGATTTTAACAAAAAGTTATCTCAAGTTTAAGTGGCTGGGCTGATCTAATGGAGAAAGATGAAAAGCAAGAACAGCACACATGAGGCTTACTTAATCACAATACAGGCCAGGCCTACTGGCTCTCCAGGGTGATGAGTCCTTTGTCTAACTGCACAACAGGTACAACCTTTCTGAGCTGGATATCTAGAGATTTACTTTCTGTCCTAGACACAGAAAATCCTATACACAATTAATTTACCACCAAGCAGATTTCTGGAGTCTTAGTTGGATCTCCTCAATTTAATAGGTTCAACAGTTTTAGCAAGCATAGTGAGATATGTAGACATGCATCTAAACTAGCTGGCACATGCATATATACAGTCACATACATTTATTCCTCCGTCTTTGGAGTGCTTCCCTTGTCTCTCTGCTGACCATTAGCACTGAATAGTTTTGACAAGGCAAAGAAAGATTTCATTTATAAGTAACAAAGTAGGTTGAGACATCCTTCCCAAAAAGCATGCTAGGCCAGAGAATTGTTGTGAGGAGTCTTCAAGTGTGAGAAAAACTGAAACAGAAGTTCACATTCAATTTGTGTGACAGCCACAGGAGACATAATATGGGCTCTGGTCAAGCCTGTGAAGCCTTTCATATCCTGGGACTACCAAGTGCATGCTGTGTGTATCACCTGCAACCAGAACAAAGTGGCCAGCATTTAAAGATGAGACTCTCTATCATTCAATAAGCCTCTAGGTTTTTTGCATGGCTTCTCAGAAATAACTTTCAACATCACAGAGACTGCTTCAGTTAGTTATTTATGGTTTGCTTGTTTGTTTTTGGTTTTGTTTCAGTTTTTTCCCCCCAAAATACTTCAGGGCAAATTCCATCTGTCTTGCCTCCTTTCTTTGTGTTCACAACTCTACGTTGTGTAATGTTTGACACAGCTCTAAACTTAGCTCTGTGCAATTCATACATTTTACTAGTTCTGTGATGAGCCTGATACTTTTTGAGCCTTATAAAAATATGCACGGACATAAACAAACATAAATCCAACTGGTCAATCTGCTGTGTGGACCATTATGATATTGTCTAGAAAAAAATTTTGCCAGATGAAATGGAAAAGAATCTGCCTTTTGACCAGAGGATCTCTGAAAAGCAGCGTTCAGTAGCCACAAACACAGTTACAGCATTAATGCCCTAAGCTACACAAAAGCTTTTTGCTACTTGGCAGAGTTTCTCTGAGAGGCCTAAAATGTGACTATAGTCTGAAAATGAGTGAAGGTAGGCTTACAACAATAAACTACACATCCCCACTGACCCACGCATCCAGCCTACTAGAAGACTACTATCAGTTGTTCTACTCATCTGCTGAAGAAAAGGATGAGAAAATTATCATACAGGAAAGCTGATTTAGGCTGGCTGTTGTCCTTTTCTGCCTCATCCTTCTGAGTAATGCCTCAAAATTCTGTGAATTCCCTGACAAATTCCAATTGTCCGCTGCAGTGTCGTGGTCGGCTGGGTCCCCACTGGGTTCGGCGGGCGCGGGCCGGGGCGACGCTCGCACACGGCCTGACAGGGCGCCGTTAACGGGCCCCGCGGGCTCGTGCGGGCCACGGGACACAAGGGCCTGTAGGAACTGCCGCGGGAGGGAACCCCCGTTCCCAGAGCGAACACCCGCCCCGGAACCGCCGCGGTGACGCACCCCAGCTCCGGGCTGCGCTCCCGAAGCCCCGCCCACGCGGTGACGTCATTGCCCGCCCCTCCCTCGGCGTCGTGGCATGAATCCGGATGCGAGCGCGCGGGGGAGGAGCGGCCCCGCCCTTTTCCGCCCTCACCTAGCGCAGCCTGCGACAGCGTCACCCCTACAACTGCTCATGCTCGATCCCGCTCGGGCGCGGAGGCTGCCGGGGCCGCCCTGTCCGGGCCCGCGCGTGAGCAGCAGCTGCGGCCTCCAGTGAGCGCGCGGGGCGCGCGGAAGTCCCGCCCGCTGGGGGATTGTTGTGGTGACGTCACGGGCGGGGGACGCGGGTGCCCCTTTAGCTCGGGCTGGGCCGAGCGCCGGGCGCGGAACGGGTGGGGAGCGACCCTGGGCCGGGCGGGCCATGGCCAGCACCGGCAGCCCCCTGGTGAGTCCGGGTGCGGGGGGCGGCCCGCAGGCCGGGCGGGCCATGGCCTGCACCGGCAGCCCGCTGGTGAGTCCGCCTGGGGCCGCGGCCCGCGGGGTGCTTGCGGAATAATTAGGCCCAGGCGCCGGGGCCGGCCCGTGAGCGGTGGCCGCCCGTGCCCGGCGCTCTGCCGGCGGCGGGGCTCGGTGGAGTTTCGCTGGCCGCCCCGCCGCCTGCGGCCGCTGGAGCAAGGCGGGCGGGCGGGCGCTGCCCTCTGTGGGGCCGGTCTCGGCGTTGCTGCTCCCAGTCCTCCTTCCGCCCCCCGCTCCTGGGTCGCCGCGGGCCTTGCGTGAGGGCCCCGCTCCTCGCCGGAGCTCGGTCCTTCCGCGGGAGGAGGCGAGGCCTTAGCCGAGAGTGAAGGGGCCGCCCCGCGGCCTCTCGCGGAGCTCCGTTGCCGGTTCCGGGTACGGGCCGCTGGCGGAGCTTTGTCGGGCCGTCTCCCACGGGGAGAGCCGGGGCTGTTACCCTGGGGGAGGCAGCTGTTACTCTGCAATCGAGTTCTTTTGTAGTGGGAACAAACGCGTGAGGAAGATCGTGAGGGTCACAGTAGGGCGCCGTTTCACACAGAGTTGTTTACGTTAGTCCGACACTGTAAAGATGTGACATTTTGTGTACACTGACTAGTATAAGATGGAGTTGTAGCCGGTACACAGGTGTGGTAATGGTAAATCTTAATTCGCGTTGGAGGTTGTACAGTTTACTTAGTGTAGACCTTCACTCCTGAAAAGAAAAATAACCCCCAGCTTTCACTGATGTTGGTGTAACTTAACTGGCAGTGCTGTGTTCCTTATCCTTGTGTGCGTGCTGCTGTGCTTTTAGGTCATGTGTTTCTGTCAGTTCTAAGCTGCCAAGCTCCACTCTGCAGCACTCTTCTGTGTGCAGACTGGCATAGCCGTGGTGATTGTTGACATCCTGTTTCACTGTGCTGTCCTCTTCATGCTCAGTGATTTTTTTCATTAGGGTGTTGCACATAATCATATTTGTTGACTGAGGAATGGAAATATTGCATGGAATAACCCTACAGAGCTCATGAGATGCTGTATCAAGGACTATGAAACAAACCAATGTTTGGTTATTAAAGGCATTAATTTTGCTATTTGATGGAGCTCTATATAGCTGTTTCTTAGCATCAGAAGTTATTTGTTTACTTGGACTCTTTTACACAGGGAGTATGCTTCCCTTTGTGCTTCTGCCCTTGCTTATTGCCTGTCTTTTGAGGTTTTTCTCTCCAAAATACTTGCATTTCTGTTCCTTTTCTATATATACTTTAAGTCCCTGCCCATAAGAGAAACATGCAGAGGGGGAAAAATTAAGAACAAAGTTGACAACCATTTTTGTAAAAATTAGGATTTTTTTTCAGGGTAATTTCTTTAATTCCTTCCGTTCTATTTAATATTTCTCTGGTCAGGCGAGTGTACTGACAGGCAGTACCAGATAGAGGTGGCTCGATTCAGCTGGTTTTTTTTAATGCAGATGATATCACGTATGGGAAATGCGGTATTTCTGAGGCTCTGAGCAAGTTACTGTTAATGTTTGTGTGATTGAGTTAATGATTTGTGTGATGAAGTTCCGTGATTATTTTATTGTAAATGCGTAAGATGGAATGGGAGAGAGGGGAATAGAATGCAGCTTTGAAAGGAATATTCCAGCAATTCTTTGCCAAACCAGTTAATTTCTATATTTTTGTATGTGAGGACAATTCCAAAAACATTCTACTATTTTCTGAAGACATGGTAAAAAAGGAGAGAATTGTACTTTTAAGAGGGAAAAAATTTTAGTGCTGCTTTAGTTGCAGAGATCAGTGTGGTCTTAGTTTTTGCTGTTAATGCCTTCACTGTAAGTATATTGGGTGTCAAATCAAGAAGTGCCCTTTCTCTCAAAATGAAGAGTCTGGGAGTATGGTAATTTATGTCTTCTTTTGCAGCACATCTTCACTGGAATGTTTAGCTGCTCTAGCAATTATTAGATTCTACCAGTGTTTCTGACCTGATAAAACCTATAGTGTAGTCATGGATCTGTCCAAACAAAACTGCTAACTGCCTCTTTTTTTTTTTTTTCCAGTGGAACTAATATGAACTACACTTTTTAAGTAACTGGGTTCTCAATACAGTAAGTTCTGTATCTATGCTAAGAATTAGATTAGGCTATGTTAAGAGTTATGTTTGTACTTATTTGTAGCTGTAAAATTTCCAGATAGGTATGTAGGGAAAACCCCTCAAGCCTATCTACTTAATATTCTCTTCTCTTGAGTTTTCAGCATAAAGCTATGATTAGTGCTTATCACTCATGCGTAGGCTTTTAATTGGGATAATTTTTCTGTAAATCCCTTACCAAAGCAGGCTGCAGGAATAGAAAATAGTAAAAGATGTGGATGTTGAAGAGGTACTCAAAGGTTGAAAAACTGAAAGTTTTAAGAGGAGCAATTTTATATACATTCATATTTCCAATGTAAGACGTGCTTGTAGCCCTTAGAAAGGAGATGATCCACGGAATAATCTGGGTATAATAGCGATGATCAATTAAACAATGATTCCACTGTGGGGGTAGCCTGTTTACTTTAAAGCAAATTGTTCTTTGGGTTATTGATCCATTACATACAGTACCAGAAGTAATGTCTGTTTCTTGTAGCTCTTGAAACTCAATAATTAGATTGCTGTAGCTTGCCGTTGTAAGACACCCAGCAGTCTTGGGCTCATTGCACTTCCCTAAAGCAGATCAACTGGAAAGCAGCAGTGCAGGAAAAACTTGGAAAGAGATGCTGACTATTGAAATTCTTGCAGGAATTTTTGTACAGAAGGCATGAAACCAGGGGCACAATCACTTTGTTGGACTGAAAAATGTAGTAAACCGGCAAAGTAATAAAAATAAGTTTGATCTATGAACATGTGAAATGTTTTAGTAATCCTTGTTTTTTAACAGTAAACTTGTATTTTATATAGTTATTTTTTCTCTAGAAAAACTGTAGGGATTGCTGTAGAACTAGCACAACTCTGGCATCAGAAAATATGCAAGTGAACTTAAAGTATGTTTGAAAGAGAAAATCCTTTTCCAAGTTCCTCATATTGGAGCTTTCTGAAGATTATGTGTGAAGCCAAGGAATCACTGTTTCTGGTATTTCAAATAAGAAAATCTTTCTTTGCAAGTGGCCAAGTTAGATTATGTGTATGTAATAAAGAAGAAAAAAAGGGGAAGGAGCTGATTGTCCTCCCTCCTCACTTCCCTTTCTGACGTCTTACTTGCAGTTAAGCTCGTGGAAAGCTACCACAGTCTAAAGTGTTTGAAAGGACTGAATACAACATGCACACAGTTAGCTGTTTGGTCTGGAACCTTATTTTTAACATCTTATGGGTTCTACTCAACAGTGCTGGAGGAAATAACTTTTGCTGTGTGACTAAATACTGAACTTGAGAGTTGCTTTCTGCTTTAAAAAACAAGCTGTAGATACTTCACCTGGCAAATACTTTATAATTCTTTATGGTGAAAAATTACAAGGATTAACTTGCATACCACATTCTTCTGAAAAGAAAGTATTAAATTTGGTGTTCAGTTCTTTAGTAATCCTGCAGAAATTTAATTTACAGTTTTTGACTGTGCCATGGATCCTTTATAGACTCCATCTATATACTGCCACCTCCGTGTGGCTTCTTCTCTGTTCTTCACACCAAACTGTTCTCTTTGCCTCCTCAAGCTGCTGGTGAGGAGCCTGGCATTGGAAGTCCTTCTGTATGGTAGTGGGCCCCATCCCTGCTGTGCAGCACCTGAACATCCTTGTGCCTCGGGAGTAGCTGCTGGTGTAGCCTGGGATCTATAGACTGCTGCGATCACAGATGGCTTTTGTTTTCTTGTGAGCTAGCCTAGATCTGTTTTATGTGAGATGAATTCTCAATGGCTTGTTTACATTATAGCTATTTGGGCCATAGACTGACTTTAGATTTTTTTATTTGGGCCATAGGCTGACTTGGAGATTTTTGTGGTTTCCTGTTTCTGATTTGTTTTGAGGCTCAAGGCAGTGAAAGGAGGCCTTAAATAGTCTCTGTCCCTGAAGGTGCTTGGAACTTAAGTGCTTTGCCTAGCAGTAGAGGAGGTTAGAGTGTAACTGGCTGATATGCAGGTTCTTACAAATCCTTTCATTAGCTTTAATCCCTACCTGAATTTGGAATTAGAAGCCTGGAAATTAGTGGCAGGAAATGCCACTGTATGTAAGGTGGTCAAATTTAGAGAAAGGCATTTACATTAACTAAAATTTTGGATCAGCATTGCTCTGTATGTGAAAAATTAATTTCTATAGAAACAAAATCAGTCTTGTAGATAAAATACCTTTATTCCCTAAATAAAGAGTCAAAACAGTCTCATAATGCAGAGGTGTTCTCTTTGCTTCCAAATCATTGAGCCTGTTTGCTATATTTTTGCTGATATAACATGAAGCTGATATCCCCATTACTCACTTACGTATGAACTGTGTTCTGGATTTACTGCACAAAACAAGAAACATCAGTAGACAAACAGTACTTCTGTTTCCCACTATCACAGAGGTGCCAGCCATTTTAGGTAAAATAGTGTCTTTGAAGAATTATCTGTTCCAAGCTTTTTCCTTCCATTAATTCATATAATGTTTAATCTTGGAATGTATTACCAAGAGATGATTTTCAAAGATCTCTTCTTGTCTTTTAAATTATGGTTATTCTATGAAGATATTTTTTTAAGAGA
Organism: Neopelma chrysocephalum; assembly: GCF_003984885.1. Lineage (NCBI taxonomy): Eukaryota > Metazoa > Chordata > Aves > Passeriformes > Pipridae > Neopelma > Neopelma chrysocephalum. Next base: position 4,192,186 of record NW_020897723.1, read on the forward strand.
TTTTTTGAGGGAACAGTTTTATGCAGTGCTTCAATGAGTGCTTACCGTCCAGCATTTGAGAAGCTTCAAATAACAGTGGGCATGGAGGTGAGCATAGTTGTTTTGGTGGGTCGGCTCCTAAACTTGTTTAATCAGTTAGCATAGCATTCTGTTTAAACAACAACAAAAAAAATCCTCCTTTTATATAGCTGAATTCTTTCGAAATTTACATGGTTTATTCATAAAAATGGTCTATTAAGCAACAGTTTTTCAGGTGGCAACTTCTGAGATCAAAAAATGTCACACCAGATAGATGTATGACTTCAGATTCTTTTGCAAAACAAATTTGTGTTAAAATAGTTTTTATAATTGAAATATGAGATTCTAATCTGTTCATTTAAATGTAGTAATTGGTAACCAGTTATGAACCTTCATCAAAGTATAAATTTTGACAAATTGTTTGGCTTCGGACTGTTTTGCTGACTAATGGTCAGTTTCTTCAAGATATGTGGAATTGATGGGCAGTTTGTTGGGTTATGAGCTAAATTTTAAGTTCACTGCAGTCATCTTTGCATACCATTTGATGATGAGGTTTGAAGGAGTGCTGATGTAGCTCTATGCAACATAAATGCAAACCACTGTGCTAGAGAAGACTAATGTTTGATGTTAATGCTTTTTAAATATCTACAATTAATACTTGGAGTAGAGTTTGCTGCAATTTGAAGAAAATGGCTTATTATGATCTTCAAAAAACTTTTCTGTAGAAAAGAGCATCCTTTTGTCTCAGGAAAATATCTTTGTAACATAGTATAGTTTTTAATAAATGCCCTTTTTTTTTTTTTGGAGAGGAGTGTTTGCTCTTAGAAATCCTGTTGAACTTCTGCCAAGCTGAGACTGTGAGCAAAATACATGTTTTTAAATACCTCCAAATTACTATGATATTTTTATTTAATTTAATGTGGCTGTATGTACTAGAGTGTCGAAGTTAACCTGTTAGGTGGGTGACCAATTTACTAGCTGTGTGGTGCATCCAGAAGTACTGCTGAGGCTTGGTTTAATCTATGTTTTGTTCCATCCATTACATGCTTGATTTTAGGTTATAATGAGAAGACAGTGACAGCATCTAATGACACATTTTAATGAATGTTTTTTCTCTTTAGGCAAGTATCTTCGTTCCTTAGATGTAATAATAATGTTGGCAGATAGTTGTATTGTTAAATTCTTTAAACTATCTGACAAACTTCTAAGCACATATAAATGGAAACTGGCATGCAATGGAGTTTGATAAATTATTCAGTATATTGTTTCTCTACACACAAACGTACAATTGGTTAACAGAAAGAGGATGCTGTTGGTCACTTTAGCAGAAAGTCTGACAATCCGTTTTTAGGCAGAAGTCCAGAGCAGAAATAGACATGAGCGTGTAAGGTCTGAGAACTGATGTTTGCTGCAGTTTATGAGAGCACACTGTCTAATGTTGCTCTGGGTTGCGTTCATTCAGGGCACTCTCTCTGGTGTACCCACAGTTTATGAAAGGAAAACTGGTGTTAAATATTGATAGGGATCACACAATAGTCATTACAGTTTCTGCAAACCACTCCTGTGTGGGATTGGTATATATTGGGAAGTGCAATCTGTACTGTGCTTTTTGCACTGAAAGGTGAGGCTTTTAGTTGGATTTTGTTATTCTGAATCAGTGTTTCTTTGTATCTTAAGTTTCTTGTAGCTGAACTACACTGCTTTTGCCTGCATTCTCATTTTAAGTACTAAGAGGCATAGTTTGAGGACATATATTCAGGCCTTAGTATCTGACCTGCTGAGTTGCTTTTTAATTTTGGAATATGCTGGAACTCCCAGGGTGTGTTGCACTCTAGCCTTTGAAGTGGAGACTGTCACAAATAGGTATTGGGGAACATAGAGAAGGTAAACATTTTAATTGTGGGATATGAGGGGGGAGGAGGCCAGTGGGAAAGCTGTGCGTAATATCTGTTAATTGCCCCTTCTGATGCTCTTTTTCAGATACAAGATGTATGTCAGATGCAGTTGCTGCATCTTTGTCAACCTTCTGAAACACTAGTGTGCCATGAAAAGAATATATTAAGTATAACTGCCAGCTATTAATTTTTTCCCTTTAAAACCCCAGGTTGTCAATGTTTAAATTACAAGCAATACAAAATAAATTTCAATTTCAGAACTTTTAGTTTATATGACAATGTCAAAATAATTTACAAAACCTCTCAGGCCAACCCTATCTCACTTAAACTGTCTTTAGCAGAATCTCAGTATTGATAAATAGCGGCAAGTCAGCTTTATTTCTAAAACTACAAAACACCTGTCCACTGAAAGCAATTTTGCCTTCTCTTAATGTGTAATAAAAGCTTTTATTCCTTCTTAATTGTGCAGGTTAATATATGGAATTCACATTTTTACTTCAAGATCTATTAGTTTGTACAGTAAGTCTTAGATACGTAGATTTTGGCAGATGTCCCTGTACCAAAGAGCTGTGTTTGGCAGAGATGTAAGACTGCTCTGTCACAGAGATGTGATGGAATACTATGACAGCCAGGGAGGCTCTCTTGTACCGTATCATGTCATATCTGTTTTGAAAGCCTCTCAGTTTTCATTTGTAAGTGAAAAGATAAATTTATAGATATCTCAGAGTGTTGGTATGTTGCTTTCTGAATCCTGCAATTTCTTAAGCAGATTTTGGTGATATAGGGCATACATGTTTGTATTGATTTATATTCATGATAGTCTGTGAATTTCTTATAATATTTCAGTCTAGCACTTATGACGTACACCAGTCTGTAGTTCTTATATCCACTAAGGGTTCTGTTGAATTGCAGGCGATCCTAATTTTCAGAGTTCTATATTACCAAATGGCTGAAACAGTCAGATTCTTTAATAAACACAGCTTTCAGGAGCTTAATCTAGTCAGATGATTAGATTTTTTTTGTTTCCCAGGAGTTCAGTGTCTTGATTTTTCTCCTGAAACTGATTTGTTTTGGTTTTTTTCCTTAATGTTTGCACCCTACTAGTGGCATTAAGACCTTGCTTCTCCTAGTTCATGCTTTCTACTTCTGTATATTCAAGTATGGACTAGCTTAAGTTCATTCTCCGCTTGTGCCCCATCATTATACCTAGGTTCTTGGACCATATTTTAATTGTAGTAATGTTTTGGTAGAAAGAAAAGTAAGGTCTAACTCTTTATCTAATTAGATTGCTTTAAGTAAGAGAAACATGTTTCTTTACATAATGGTATGCAGTTTTGTTTGTTTTTTTTTTTCCCCTCAGTCATTAAATTTGTACAATTATTCTGTTTCTTTCAACCTTTTTGGTTTGAGAGGCAATCTAGCTGTGAACTGGAAGGGATCTGTGTTTGGGGATGACTCTTAATTATAAGTTGTTTACGAATTTAACCAGTGTTAAATAGTATAGCCTGTGTATATTCCCCTTTCTCCACAGTATTCTGTATTTTAGTTATTATATAATGGTAAGTTAAATGTTTTAGGGACATCTATCTGCATTAATTTAGTAGACCTATAATACAGTTTACCATAAAAACATTCATAAGAGGGTTGTGCCAGTCTTCTAACTTATACAGTCTCATTAGCATTGTTTGTAATCAACACAAACTTACTACTTGAGGTGTAGAGGTCACGTTGCTTTGTATAAATAATACTTTCTGTTAGCAAGGTCTGCTTCCAAAAAATTACCCTTATAGGTATCTGGAGGGAAGAGCTTTTGTGACTGTGTCTGTCTTACTGCAGCTTGAGATTCAGGAACAGTCAGCAGTCACTCAGTGTTGTTAGGCAGCTGAGAGGTCTGGACCTTGTTCATGCTGACTTTCTTAACAGGAAGGGGATCTTTCTTGGAGAGTTTCAGCAGTAGGAAAGATATTCTCAGGCATCTTCAGGGTTCAGTATCCTATCAGTTAGGACAGAAGTAAAAAATACTGGAAGTTTCAGAAAGCCCAATCTCTACAAGTATTTTTTTCTGCTGTCAGTGTTGATAGAACTGTCTCAGCAAAAGTGGTGTTGCAGATTTTGTGGTGGGAAAAAGCTGGTAGAGATGAAGTTGTTGTGGTTGTACTTGCTTTAGAGCAGTGTGGTATTTGTTTGATGCATATAGATATGTATAGATACTAGATACATTAAAAGCTATAGTGATAGTGCAGTTGTCAAATTGCTGAATTGCAAAAATGATGCCAAATGTATGAGTCCATTTCGGTGGCTGGGAGGAAAGGAAAAATGTAATGGTATCTAGTGGGCTTTTTGCATTGATTCAGGTTTACTTCTCTTTAAGTTTATTTTTCCTGTTTGCAAGCAAAATGGGAAAAGAACCATATGAGAACTTATTTTGTGGCATGTAAATAAAAGGAAACCTATTTCTAATGATTTAGTGAAAATTAATGAAGATTTTGATGTGTCTGTTGATCTATGATTTCCAGTACCTTCAGCAGGTTTGTTATTTTCTTTCTTATAAGGTTTTCAAATTCAGAGTATGTTGCACTAAGAAGGAAACAACTTCTATGTGAACGTAAATGAAAAAGAGCACCCTTAACGGCTTGGGAAAGTAGGTAGTGTTACAGACTAGTTTTTAAAAACAGAAATAAAATTATTAGATCAGTAGTAATCAGGGTGGTCCGTGGTGATCCATGACATCCAATAAGTAAGTCTGTTGTCACTATATGAGGGTCTGTGCTTTCACTGGCTTGCCAGCTGAGTTAATAATTGCTAGAAGGATATCATCCTCAAGCTTCTGAGAACTGCAGATGCAGTTTAGAAGGTTTTAAAATTCTTCAGCGATTGACCTCATATCTCACTAAAAAATGTCTGCATCTAGCAGAAGAAGGATCTTAAATCTGATTTTTACAAAAGACTGATGGTACAAGGTTAGATCTGATGAGCTGGCCTCTGTTCTGTCTCTTGCGTATATGAAAACATCCTATGTGTAGAGACATGTATGGTCTCTGCAGACATGTTTTTTGGAGTCTTTCAAAATACAACTGAGAAGCTAAATAATACAGGACACAAAATATTAAAGAAGAATACGTGGAAGTGTGGAAAGACAAGTGTAGGAGTTACCTTTTTCTATAAATGTTGAGGTGCAACATAACAGACCAGGTTGCATAGTTCTGTCATTTCTTACATAACTGATCCTTTAAATCTATTGCATCTTCCTCTGTCCTTCTTTTTCTTAATCTTGACTTTCCTTTAAGAAAGTGAGGGGACTAATTGATGTTATACGCTGGCTGGAAATAACCTTCTCTTCCTACAAAGTCCTTCAGTCCTTTCTCTTCCCTTAGGACTTCTCAGTACTTGATATTCATTGTGACTGAGTTTCAAATATTGTGTAAGGAAACACACTGCATCCAACACCTTTTCCCCCCTCTCTCTCAGTGCTCTCTGGTGCTTTTGTGGTGGATTTTTTTTTCTTGTTTGTTTGTGTTTTCAGGCTGATCTCGTTAGCTGCAGAATCTAATCAGACCCCCTTGCAATGCTATTGCTTTATTTATGTGTAAATCCTCTTCTGCTCTAGAATAGCATGACTAGAGCCAGTTCATCATTTAAATCTTGATATTTAGTGTGTGTGCATGTGTATTTCCTGTATTTCAATTAATGGGATGTTTCTTATATTGGCATCACTTCAGTTGCTGAGCAGTCATGCTTGTGTCAGTCTTCCTGGGAAAGGGTACAACTTGTTTTTAATACTAGCTAGTGTGTATCTTTTATACAGGCTGCTGTTTGAGTAGCTGTCTGAAGAAGAGGTGATTCATCTGGGCTGTGAAAATGTTGGGGGCAATAGTTAGTCTGGGGAAGGTGTCAGTTAAAATATGTGTATATAAGGCATGAAAGGGACTGTGATCTACAGCACATATACTTTATTGTGTACGTGCTGTTCTCATAATAATAGTATCGAGATTAGCAGTAAATAAAGGCAGTGTTTTCCTGCTGCACAGAGCACAGCCAAGTGAAGAATTGTTAATTTGGAAGCTAGGCTTTAAGGCCATATGCATGATTAAATACAAGTCCAATTCCCTTCTAAAGTGATTTCTGACACGTCCGGTGTTGCCTTTGCAACTGGACGTGCCTGTCTCGTATTGGCCTCTTTAGCCACCAGCGCGCTTGTAACAAACGTGGGTAGAGCCCTTCCCAAATCTTCGTTCACGAAGCCCAGCCATGATGATGATTTCTGACAGAAATGCAGAAAATTGTTCTGAATCAAATTGAAATCCATGAGGTAAAAAATTCTTTTTGTCGGAAGTAATTTTTAATTGAATATCAACATGATGTATGTTACAGACTAGTCAGGGTTATAGAATACATCTGTTTTGAGGTTAGGAGTTTTTCATTAAGTCATTGTTTCGCTCTGCTGCATGTATGTTAGAATACTGAGATTAAAAAATAACGTTCATACATGGTGTGAACTTTCTTAAACATTTCCTGTGTTTAGGTACCCTTTAAGTTTTTGTTGTCAGCAGAAGTTTAGCAGAGCTCTCCTATTGTTTACATTTTCTGGCCAGTTTCAAGTAAAACATCTGAAGCAGACCCTGAGAGACTAATGGTGTTTTACCAAAAGGGATGGAAAGCAGCTTGACAAGATTCCTTGGTCTTACTTAGGGAAAATTGATGAAAGGGTACCAAATGATGATTTGCTTTGTATATTGCATGAATCAGTTTTAGGAGCGTGTTTCTTGTACTTGCTGTTTTCTGGGCAATGTCTGGTTCTTTGTTTTGCAGTTGGGTTGTCTTTATGTGACCATATGTACAATTTGAATAATATAATCTCCCTTGTTTTAAAAGGTCATGAACCAGAGCATTCTTCAAAAAAAAAAGTATTAGATATTGCTGATTATTAAACCCTCCAGCTGATCTGCCTTTTGTACGTTATCTCTTTTCTTCTTGTCCTTCCCCAATTGTACTGAAGAAAGTGAAATTCCAAGTAAAAAAATAAGAATGTGTCCTTTGTCTCCAATAAAGTTTTCATGTGTTCATTTACAGTTCATTGTAACTTGGATTTCTGAACTAATGTTACCAGTAAAACAGGTGTTCATTGTATAACTATAAGTTTAAAGATCATGTTATTTGTAGGAGAATATACTGTGAAATTTGGTAACTTGGTGTTAGGGAGCATTTTTTTGAGTTTGAAAAAAACATTAATTAAATATTCAGACGTTTGACTTATGGCTATATGACAGCGTGACCTAAACAGAGTTGTTTAACAAATTTGAGCTGCCAAAATAAATACTGACATTCCCTCCTAAAGAAATTTCTAGTGATAACTCGTACAAAGAAGACTTTACGTGATTCTTGTATGGAAATAAAGTGCTGTTTTTCCAGGTAGGGGAATAACGGTTTCATTTCTCTTTTCAGTATGATGCTGTTCCAATCCAGTCAAGTGTGGTGTTATGCTCCTGCTCATCCCCATCAATGGTGAGGAACGAAGCAGATTCCAGCTCTCCATCTGTCATTTCCCCCTGTGGCAGCAGACAGGGATCTAACATGGAAAGCACGGCACCTGAATCAAGATCTAATTCCAGCTCCTTGCAGCAACATACAGGACAGCAGCCTCCACAGCCTCGAAAGAAACGACCTGATGACTTCAAATTTGGGAAAATTCTGGGTGAAGGATCTTTCTCAACGGTAACTTTACTTTTTATAAGAGGTGCCAAATATCTTAGATAAACTTCAAAATTTGTTGTGTGTGTAAGATTGATGAGATTTAAATCTGGAAAGAACAGCTTGAAGAATAAATGAATGGGACATAGCGGTTTTAAGCTGAACTGTTAAAATAGTGTTGCACTAAATATGGTGCTGATTTTTTCCAAGCACTTTCTAAATTCATAAGAAGTTCCATTGTATCCTATTGTCTTGATGCTTGGATTTTCAGTTAATGTTCTAATGTAATTGTGATAGCATAATAGCTTATGTTAAAAGGATTGGTATAAAGGATTGGAACTGGTCTAGGAGCTTGTGTTGGTAAGAACTATGCAATTAGTATAAAGTTGAGATTCTAGCAAGGTGTTGAAATGGATATATACTTACAATGGGAAGGCCTGAAAACTTTAGTCATTTGTTGTTACAAGATTATTGCTTGCATTCATGCAAGGGGACTTTTACGATTGTCTTTAAAGTTGCGTTTTATAAAGTTCTTTCTTGAAAATGAGCTTTAATTTGTGTTCCCCCAAAATCTTCTCTTTAAAAATGTGAACCTGCTTGCCTGAAGTTACGTCTCTTGCTTCTACTAATTGGAAATCTGCCATTCCCTTTATTTAAATCTTCTTAACAAACTGCGAGTAGTTAAAAGTTCTGTGTGACTTTTTACTTTTGGTCTCTCAGATAAATTTTATCTTTCAGTCTTTGCCATTTATGTTAAGGAAAGTACTGTGACAATTAGATCTTTATAAATATTCCTCAGCCTGTGGCTTTTTGTCCCCTCTTTAAGAAGATTTGGTGATTTACTGTGACTTACGTTACAACCTTCAGAATTCTTCTGGAAAAAAAGTAAATCATTGTTTTCCCTCTCAAGTGTGTAAGTCTTTTAGCAAAACAAGCATTGTTGTGCTGAACTGAATTTCCACAGAAGTCTTGTTGAAGCCAGCATAATATGAACACATGCTTAAATATTTTGTTGTGTTCTGAATACTGACTGGAAGATTAAAATCAGTGTTAGTGTACGTCTTTAATGAGCAGTTACAATATGTTTTTTCTCCTCTGGCAACAGGTCGTCTTGGCTCGAGAATTGGCAAGTTCTAGAGAGTATGCCAGTAAGTATTGGCTCCTTTAACATGAACTATTAGAAAATATAATATCAATGTAGTCCTGGTACAAAACACCTGTTGAAAAAAACAGAATTAATGGTTTTATGATAATTTTATCAAACCAAAAAGCCCCAAAACAAATTACTTAGATGGACTTCATTTGATTGTACCTATTCTATTTTCACTCTATTTTTTTTTCATTAAGTTAAAATTCTAGAAAAACGTCATATCATAAAAGAGAACAAGGTGCCATATGTGACACGAGAGAGAGATGTAATGTCCCGTCTGGATCACCCTTTTTTTGTGAAACTCTACTTCACCTTTCAGGATGATGAAAAGCTATGTATCCTTTGTGTTTTAAAACTTGCTGTAACACTTTCTTAACAGGAACCCAGTTTAGGTTCCTTTGAAACATGGTCTAACAGGAATGATGAAAATAACTTCAGGTACTTTAAATAGCCTAATGTACGTGCTGCAATTTTTGCGGTCATGCTTTTAATGGAAATTAAGCAGATGGAATAAGCAGGTCCCCTCAAAGAGAAGAGTGGGTGTCTTGTGGGACAGGGGAGAGCAACAAAACAAATTGTCCGTGTGGTAAATGTTGAAGGGTGACTTGCAACAATCCAAGTTTAAAGTAATTTAAAAATACTAAATTGGGGTGGTGTATGAGAAGTGTTTAAGAAGTATTTTATTTGTATATGTGTGTGTATATATATATATATATGTGTAGTAAAACACCACGATTCCTATGTTTAATAGGGGTAGCCAGCTATATTTACTACTATTTTTTTTTGGCAGTTAGAGCTATTATTAAAATTTTTCTTGTGTAAAAGTGCTTACAGAATAATCTGAATCTTCTGTTTGGGCTTCTGTTTCCAGTGCTCTCTCTCTAGCAGTAATTGCAAAGTACAGTTTCATCCTGGAAGCTCATTGGTTGACAGTTGGCTTTATTTTTTTCCTTGTGAAGAAAACGTTAATGATGTGAATTTCCTCCTAAACTTTCTGTTTCCAATTGGCTGTGCCAAGGCTAAAGGGATAGATCAGTCTGTTTGTGGGGTCAGTAAGTAGTTGTGGTTTTCCCAGAGGCTGCTGGCAGTGCTCGCAGGCCCTAGAGTTCATGCAGCATACTCTAAAAGAGCTCACAGAGCCTCTTTGTAGTGGAAACACTTGCTCTGGTACTTCTCAGGTGATAGGGCAATTTTAAACTTATATCAGTTTTTACTGTAAATAATTCTTTTTGAGGGCAATTATGTATACAATTTAAATTAATTAGTTGGGTCACAGTCTGAAAAAACAACAAAGTTACCCCTTTATGTAGTCTTTGCTGTGCTAAGAAATTGGGACCTGTGTCCTAGGTTGTTAACATATTTAAGTAATTATTTTGGGCTGCTGCCGTGTAAAGTTTCAAATTAACCAACTTCTTCCCTCCTGTTTATGTATTTTTAGTATTATTCTTACTTTGGAATGAGATGTGGGGATTTTTGTTTTAGAATGGCTTAGAGATAGACCTTAACTACTTATATGCAGATTTTGGGCTTAGTTATGCCAAAAACGGAGAGCTGCTAAAGTATATACGCAAAATTGGTTCATTTGATGAGACCTGTACCAGGTTTTATACTGCTGAAATTGTATCAGCCCTGGAGTATTTGCATGGGAAAGGAATAATTCACAGGTAATACAAAGTTGAGACCAACATGCAGTTGATTGTTTTTTTTTCTAGAAACATTCTTAGTGAATTTTGTGAAAAGTTAATTAGCACATAGTAGCATTTGATCAGCACTGGTACTGTTAATATCAGTAGCTAAACATAGAAAACTTGAGGAGGAGAGCCAATCTCTGTTGTTATACAAACTGTTGTAGCAGGAAGAAGTAAGAAAACCTTCTGGCCTAGAATTAACATTACCAAAAGCTTGTCTTTCAAGCTTGATCAGTTGGTCTAAAAACAGAAGCTGACTTTTTTGTTTAACTACGCTTTTTTTCCTGTGCTGTTATGTAGCAAAGGTAATTAGAATTTTTCTGGTGTGTGATTTAGTGTGTGCTATATAATCAAGAAAAGTAAAATTAATCTATATCAGTTTTCACTGAGTGAACAATTTCCACAAAGCTGAACAATAATTAGGTAAATGGTGAAATCTAGCGAAGTTTCTAATAGTACTTTCACAGTTGTTCTGGATGTAATTGTATTCTTTGGATAATCATGTTTTTTCATTCATGTTTATTAAATAAATTAAGGTTTTAAGTGCTAAACATCTGAGCTGCAGAACTTCTTTTTGGGTAAGGAATCTATTGTGCCTGTAGGATACCAAGCAGTTGTCATGAAACAGTAAATGCTAGTTGGCAGAAAGCTGGCTGATTATAATTCTGATAGCATTACTTCTTTCAGTTACATTTAAAAGGAAAAAGTGTTTTTGTAATACTTTTTTGTGTAATAATTTGGAATAGAATCTAAGGGGGATGGATGTGGACAGTGTGAAAGCATAAAATTTTCCACGAGGGTGAAAAAACATTCAAGAACTCCCAGTTTCATTCACTTTTACAGTCCATGTGTTAGGCTGAGAGAAGGCTTATAAAATGAATGTAGCATGATTGTCAGTGTTACTAAGCCTATTTTGGAAATTTTGTGTTACAGAAGAGCTGCTTTATACTTGTCTTCATATGAAGGCCCTTATGAGAAGCTCAAAAGGAAACAGTGAGATTGTGCAATTAGAGAACTTAGTATTCAGTTTATAAGGCTACAGCTCTAGCAGTGCCTGAAAGCTCTTGGGATTTTCTGCTGCCTAAAGAAATAGGACATGAGATAGAACCAGTTTCAGATGTCAGGCTACTCTGGAAAAGTTATTACAGATATATCTCTATGTATCTAGTTATATAGCTATAGATCCATAATACAGTATTAATGTAGGTGTATAATATAAACACTGTGTATATGTGTGTATAGAGTACAATATGTCTACATACAAATGTATATGTAAAAAAGCCCCACATAGAACTGTTAAAAGGGTCCATTCCATTCATATACTTTCTGTGTCTCTCTGAGATTAGTTACAGGAAAATGAAGAGGATTTTTATGGCTTGTATGTCATAATTACTTCATTCCAATTGCTCTCTCTGCTAATCCGCAGACTTTAAATTGTACAACCCATGGTTTTTCATTATAGGGGGCTGCAATCTGACGAAAATAATGCTGCACAGTGGTTGATGGAAACAGCTTTGAATTTGTACTGTTTTTTTGCTTACCAGTCAACCGAAACAACTCCCATGCTGCTAGATTTCTTTATGAGCATTCAAAGATACTGCTTAGGAGGGGGAAGTATGTCATCTTTTCAGCCGAGGAGACTTTGTGCAAAGTAATACCGTATCAGTGTCACCCAGTCCTCCTTATTTTGTTGCTGACAAGCCTCTTGACATCTAATTCTATATTGCTTTCTGTTGTGTTCGTCATACTGTGAGGTCTGGTTTTGTTCAGAATGGTGGCAGTGTCCATGCAAATGGTAGGCATACATTTGAAAGACAGATTATACATGGAGGTGGTCTACAGTTCTTACGTAGTCTGGACATTTAGCTGGGGCTGGGTTTGCCACTGTTTGACTAACTGGAGTTTTGCACAGAGGAAACAGGCCTAGAAGATCTTAATGCTGGATCAGTCTGTCAGGTGTTATTTAAATTAAGGCTTTGGAGTGAAAGGGCTTGGGTTTTTGTGTGTGTTTTTGTGGGGTGAGATTTTTGTTGGGATTTGTTGGGAGGTGCTTTTTTTTTGTTTGTTTTGGGGAGTTTTTTGTTTGGTTTTGGTTTTTATGTTTTTTTTTTTCATTTCTGTTGAGATGCACAGTAGTGTAGTTTTGAGATGATTAATTACTTAAGGTCTTTTTAGAAAAAATGTTAATTAAGGGGCTTATCCAAATCTGATAGTCTGCAGGTTGACAGCTACAAGTTAGAAGAAAGTTGTTGCAACAATGTTTATAGAATGTCTGCATCATTTATGATAACACTGTGTACCTAAGTCACTAGACAGTTTTGCAACTTTCATTTGTATGGTGTTTGAATATAAAAGTCTGTCTTTTCTAGGGACCTTAAGCCAGAGAACATCTTATTAAATGAAGATATGCACATTCAAATAACAGACTTCGGAACAGCGAAAGTATTATCTGCAGATAGCAGACAAGGTATGCCATGATTTATTTAATTATGTAACACAGATAATTATAGCAAGTGATCCTTTGAAAATGTACATGTATTTCCCAAATTGTAACTTTCAAATATCGTCAACCTCATCTAAATCACTGAGAGATCTTGAAAGAGTTTTGAGTGTCACTGCTTGGATAATGTCAGAAAAGGTAATACTTGGTGTAGTGTTATAGCCAGCTGGATCACCAAATATAGTGGGAAGTCAAACTACTTCAAATTACTTAGTTTTCATTTGCAAGACAAGAATACAAACAGAGGTACTGTGGCTCAGCTGATACAGTAAGTTTTTACTCTGTTTATGTCTTTAACTCCACATTTGTGGAACTCTGATAGCCACTGAAGGTTACAGAATTCTTGTGTCACTAGTTTTTAGTAATAACCTGTAAATAGATGCTGCAAACAATGCCTGAAGAAAGCACTAAGCTGAACTGAATTTGATAACCTTTTTTTCTTGAATGTAGTAAGCTTGTGTTGGTAGATTTTATAACTGACCAAGTACCTAAATGCCCAACTTCTTGAACCACATGAGTGTCCCTGAGACTGATTTGTTTCTTCTGAGCAGGTTGTGTGGATTGGTGGAGAAATTAAATTCCCATGGGTTCTTGGTAGCATTATGTAACTTGCAAGGGATTGCCTTTGCAGGTTTCTTTAATTGGGTTGGTACAGGGGAGGAAGGGAAAGATTGGTTTATCCATAAGTATGTGTTTGGCTTATTTCTTTCTGTTTCCTTACCAGCGCGGGCAAATTCATTTGTTGGGACAGCACAGTACGTTTCTCCAGAACTGCTGACAGAGAAATCTGCCTGTAAAAGGTGAGGACTCTACATTTTAGAACTTCACTGACTCTGTCAGGATACTTAAATGGGGAGGAGTGGATAAATCAAGCAAGGAAGCTTAGTATTGTAAAGAAAAAAGATGCTTGTGTATAGAAGTTTTTTAAGAAAGTTTGAAAATTTTTTTTTCTTAACAAGTATTGCTTTTTGTCTTAGTGCTGGTTTCCTCAATTAATCTACCTTCTGGAGTTCTACAAACAGGATTAGGTGTTGTTGAAGGTGTATAATGTGAAGTTGGATTTCTTACCCATAAATATATCAATTTTTTTCTGTTATCCAAACAATATAATTATTTTAATTCTGTCTTATAAAAGCTTGCTCAAATAATGGTATTTCCTGCTGTAGTAACAACCAATGTCGCATGCTGTCAGTTAGGGGAAAGGCTGCAGCTTTCTTTGACCTGTATTTAGATCAACTTGCAGTTATTTTTGCTAAGCTGTACTTGAGGTTTGCAATGTTTTAAAGCTCATCTCGGTGCCTGGTATGAGTGATGCCTTTAAGAAATCTCTTAACTCATTAAAATTGCTTGTTGATGGTAACCTACTGAATGTGTAGATCTGTTTTATTATGGTGATGGAAGAGTAAGTTAATAGCTTGAAAAACCACAGGGGGAAAAAGAACTCTTCTAGGAATAACTGTAGTAATTTGTGCTAGCATTTCTTGAAATGATAGAAATACCATCAGACTTTCCACATTTTGCTTACAGTAGAGAGGTTTTAACTTTTTTGGCTGATGGAAAGACTTCATCAGGCTATCATCTCTATTTAGAAGTTGCATAATGCCTCATCTGTAATTTGAGTAGTTTTGAGTCTCTGTTAGTATTTTAGTCTTCCATGAGGATTTTGAAACTTTAATCAAATCTACGTATAGCTTACCTTGAAGTACAGTAAGTTTAAAGTGCTATTTCAGGCCAACATGCTAAAACTTAACTTTCCCTCACCCACATACCATATAGTCTGCCTTTTTGTTTGTGTCTTAAGAAGAACTTCAAGTGAAAAAGCTGTATTGTTTTGTTTTGGTGGGGGTTTTTTATAAAATACTTAGAGGAGGGGATTTAAATTCTGTTGTGGCATATATTGCATTAATTTGGATGCATCTTTGAATTGTCATAGTGGATAAATCAGTATTCTTTTCAGACTCGTATACCTATTATTTTGCCTGAGAATTCAGTCTTGTATGTGTCCTTGTAGTCAGTTGTTGTGGGATTGTTACTGTATAGTTTTTTTTCTTTAACAGAGTTGTGTTGCTAGCCTTCTCTTCTGTCAGGGGCTGAAGTGAGAATAGTATGGAAATTATACAGAGCAAATTTGTCCACGGGGTTTGTGCTATGTTTTAAGTAGCAGAAGGTTAAGAATTTTTCTTTTTAAATTACAGTTTAAAGACTTCTGTTATGAAAAGATGCTATATGTTTCTTCCTCTTTCTTTTGAAGCTCTGACCTCTGGGCTCTGGGATGTATAATATATCAACTTGTAGCTGGATTGCCTCCATTTAGAGCTGGGTAAGAGATTTAAGCTAATTCTTTACACGTGGATCATAATTATATTGACTTGATCTTGACTTTTACCTTACTACCAGTTCTGAAGTACAGCTTTTCATGATGCAGTGTTGGTGTTAGTGTCATACCTGCTATTATTTGTTCTTTTTGATGTCTTGAAGTTGCTTAGACAGCTGTAACTAGAGTTCCTGAGAGACATTCCTTAAGTTATCCTAGAATTTCACATGTAATTTGTACCATAGAGATAACTTTATTTGTGAAGAGGGTATAAGGCATCTCTCTGCATCATTTGTTATTGCTCAAGTATCTGGTGCTTACAGGATCATAGATACTTGTACTCCTTCTCCTAGGAAGATTTATGGGAATATGACTTAACTTGTAGATTTCCTGTTTAATATTTGTCCGAGTTATGCAGGCTAAGGTGAAAGAACCATGGAAAACTAATAACAAGAGTCAATATTTTTCTCTTTTGCAGAAATGAATATCTTATATTCCAGAAGATAATAAAGTTGGAATATGACTTTCCAGAAAAATTTTTTCCCAAGGCAAAAGACCTTGTTGAAAAGTTACTGGTAAATATTTGCTGCTGTTAAATCACTTGATGACACTGGAAACATTTGGCTTATGTTCAGAAACTTTTCTGAAAGTTTCTATGCACTCTGTTGCAAACCTTCTAGTAAGAAGGGCTGTGAGCATTATTGACTGTGGGGAGTGTCTTGAGAAATCAACATCCGTTATTAAACAGCATTAAACTTAAAATGTGGACAAGGAGTGTCTCTGAATGGAAGCAAGTGATTCTAGACACTGTGTGTTACACATAGACATTAAGATTCAAATACTCAAGTTTATATAGTTCTCAGATTAATTCTTTTTGAGCTGTATAATGGATCATTTAGTTGAAAACAGTCTTCTATACATCACAGGCAGATACATTCATTACAATGTAAGTCCACTTACCTTGGCATTAGCATGCACTTTAACACATCTCAAGAGTATCAGCCTAAGAATTACTGTTCATGTGGAGGTTTGACAAGTAGGAAGAGAAAGTAGTTCTATCCCATGAGCGAGATTATAGCCATGACACTAAAGTGAATATGCAGAGAACATTTTGGGTGGTATAAGCTTTTTCAGATTCAATAGTCTAGCATATTAGCAGGGGGTGAGGAGGAAATGCTTACCTTTGTGGATGAGGATTGGTACAACCTAAAGGGCCTAGCAGTGCGTTCCTGTGTCCAAGGCCAGCTCTGTGGCCAAGCCAGTGTCTGCTGAATGGTGAAGTCCAGGTTATATTAACATCCTGAGAACTGTGTCATTTTAGGATGCTTGAGAGGTTGATATTTGACACCAGCTACAGCTTCCACAGCTTCTTGCATCACTAGAATGTGATGGTGGACTACACTTACATGAGATGTTCCATCAGGCCTTCTCTGTATGTTTGCTTCTGTGTTTATGAAGAAGCAAAGGCAAAAAATTGTGTGGACCGAAAGAAGTGCTCCTTCCTTTAGATCTGTGAGCTGGTCTAATACAAAATGTCGCTGACATGACATACTGACAAATAACATCTTTTATTATAAGCACGTATTATACATATGTATGCTTAGGACAGTGAGACCAACTGGTTTTAAGTTTTCACATGCTGCTGTGCAAATGTGAATGGTGCTTGCCCCTTGTCATTATTTTACGGAGGGTAACTTAATTTTGATTTGCTCAGGTTCTAGATGCTACCAACAGATTAGGTTGTGAAGAAATGGGAGGATATGGACCTCTTAAGGCTCATCCCTTCTTCGAATCCATTGTGTGGGAGAACCTACATCTTCAGACACCTCCTAAACTTACAGCGTATTTACCTGCTATGTCAGAGGATGATGAAGACTGTTATGGAAATGTATGTTTATCTGTACCTATACTCAGCTCTGATGCTGCCTGAGACTTTCATTAAGGCATAATTATTGAATATTAAATATTTTTACTGGAATTACTGATTAGTTATGTTTTAATGAAGACTTTAAGTATTAATCTAATATAAAATTGCTGGGTAAAATTTTAAGTCAGCATTTGCTTTCTTACAGAGTGAGTGTTTTGAAAAAATAGTAGTTGGTTTGCTTTTGATCAATCATACTTTTTTGCTTAAGTGCCTGTTAATCTATAGAGAATAGTTTTTTTGCCTAAAAGCAAAATAAACAAAAACATGCTTAAATTAAAAACCAAAGTTTAACGCAAAACATTTAATTAATTTGTTTTGTTTCCTCCTTTAGTATGACAATCTCCTGAGTCAGTTTGGTTGCATGCAAGTTTCTAGTTCTGCCTCTTCCCATTCACTGTCTGTCCCAGAGACAAGTACACCACAGACATCAGGAGGAAATATTGAACAGTATATTCATGATCTTGACAACAATTCCTTTGAGCTGGACTTACAGTTTTCTGAAGATGAGAAGAGGTTACTTCTGGCAAAACAAGCTGGTGGAAATCCTTGGTAGGATCTTTGAATGTCACTCCTCTGTTACTTGCACAGCAATAAAGAATCTTGAAAAATAAGTGATTTTGATTTAAATTAATATTTGTCAATCTTAGTATCTTCAAACAATTAGCAACTACATTTTTTGACTTCTGTTTTTAAAGCAATAGCAGCAAAACCCTAATACTATATTTCTAAAATGTACCAAATCTAGAAGCTGGCATGGAGTGTGTTTATAAAATAGGCAGAATGACGTTATCCAGCGCTGAGGAGTCTTTGTTCTGAAGTCCTAGAACTAGAAAAAGTTCCTCCTTTCTTACTAATGCTATAAGTTGTTGGGGTTTTATGTGTGTAATATTCTGTTGATATCCAACCAAAATATCTCCAGACTATGTAACTGATAGCATTTCTTTGCATGCTTTAGAGAAGTTTCTCATGTGTGATTGTGATTTTTTTTAATTTTTTTTTCTACCCCTGTCAGGAATTAGAAAAAACTCCTTGGCCTGGAATGAGGAAGAGTACAAAATTCATCTAGTAAAGTTGCTCAGGACTCTTTGGTGGAAAAGGAGACGCTAGGGAGTGACATGGAAAACTGCTTGATATTAATAATAGCTGTTTCTATGAAAGAATTACTTCTGGAGTAATAGTTATTTTTCTTTTTTTAAGGCATCAGTTTGTAGAAAATAACTTAATCCTGAAAATGGGTCCAGTGGACAAAAGAAAGGTAAGGAGTTTTTTTAAAGTTCCTGTAACAAGATTCAGCTGTCACATTTTTGCACAGTTGCAGCATAGATAAGGAACCTGTTTTAAAGCTTACTTGTTGAACTTATAAATAAGTGGCAAATTGTTTATTTTTAAAAATTCTGTGTTTTCTTGTGAGTAGTTTTTTTTTTTTTTTTTTTAATTTTGTGATGTGCTTTTGATTTCTTGGAAAAGCTAAAAGTAAAGCTGCTATTGATGCTTTTATTTTGAGATTGTAGTAAATGAGTTTTTGCTCCCTCTTCTCTTCCCAATCTGATATAGCCCACTGTGGACACTCACTAAACACTTTGTCTTGATGTGTATCTGAATGTAGTTTGAGCCACAAATACTGAAAAATGAAATACAAGGCTCATGTTGTTCTTAACTGTGGTGTTTTTCCTGGATCTGACTTAGTGCCTTTATTCTGAGAGGGGTAGAGGTGGCATTAGAACAGCTTTAAGTATTAATTTTATTATTGTACAGCTGAGCAAGGATAGTCTGCATCAACTTTCTAGGAAAGAAGGTTCTCTTTCATCTAAGTTAGTACCTGCTTGTTCCTATCTTTTCTACAAAATCACAACTGTTGATTTCTGTGCTGGAATCTTTGACAAATAGATTTTGCTTCACTATGTACAGCTAGGTGTTTTATGTTTTGCTAGAATTTGAAGATGTTTTCCCGAAATAGTACTTGTGTTTTGCCACATAGTAGGAATGCACTGCAACCCCTTAAAAAAGGAGTGAGGTCAAATAGGTGAAGTAAATGGAAAACTGAAGTCCCCCAAATCCAAACATACTTTCCTATCACTGAGCTGGTTTTATTCTACCTCTGTTGTTCAATTCATAGATCTGCACATTTACATTTTTATTTTGTGCCTTTTTTTGCATTGCTGCTTCTACTTTTCTCACTAGGGATTGTTTGCACGTCGGCGCCAATTGCTGCTCACAGAAGGGCCCCACTTGTATTATGTGGATCCTGTCAACAAAGTTCTAAAAGGAGAAATTCCATGGTCATTAGAGTTGCGGCCAGAAGCCAAGAATTTTAAGACGTTTTTTGTTCATACGGTAAGTTTCTTTCTTGGATTTCTTTATAAAATGCACTAAGGTCCTTGGGCAGCTATTTTAAGTTGTTATCAAATAGATTTTTCTGGAGAAAATATAATTACTTAAATACAAGGGTTGATAGTCTTAATTTAAAACAAAACAAAAACCTGAACAAAACCAACCAACCAAAAAAAAGCACAAAACCAATCCCCCCCAACAAAATCAAATAATAATAAAAGAAACCCCACACAACCCCCCACCCTGACATACACATTTATCACAAAAATACAACTGTATTTTTATTGTTGTTTAAATAAACTATATGTGGATTTGGGGATTTGAAGGAAGCTCTTAAGAAGGACTTTGAAAATTTAGCCCTCTTTGTATGTAGTAAATTGGGGAGTATACCAATAATATATTTACTGCTTAACAATGTGCCAGATATATGGTTATTCAGTAATATATAATATTATATAGCTGTAATTCAGTTTAACTTTTAGAAATTTTATGAACTAATTCTGAATAATTATTTTATTGGTAGGTGCAGAATAATTATGTCTTTTTGCTTAAACTGTGTTTGGAGTAATCAAAAATGTTGTTCACTTATAGCCAAACAGGACATATTACCTGATGGACCCAAGTGGGAATGCTCATAAATGGTGCAAAAAGATACATGAAGTTTGGCGGAACAGATACCACCAGAATGCTGCAAAATAGTAAAGCTCATCCAAAATTTCCCAGTTTCCCTACTTGCTGCTAGAACTTCGTGTGCAGCCGATCAGAGGAATCTTTTCAACCCACCTATTACCATCTCAAGGGGAAGCATATGTTTGAAATGTTCTCTTTTTTTTTTTTTTTAAGAAAGAAAAAAAAAAAGGAAGAAAAGCAAAAACCTAATGGAATTCAGGGTTGCTTTGCTCGCTCTTTGTGCTTATTTTGAGGCTTCCACATGCATATCATTGCAGTGAAGATCTTGCTTTTGTGCACTTCAGCTCAGTTTCTGCTGCAGACTAGTGGATAGACCTTGCATTACCAGCTTCACTTAAGATGAGTTAAAACCAATCCACACGCACACATGCCGAATCATGTACCAGCCTTGCATTTCATGGGGCTGGAGTTTTCTGTGACTCTCAGATTATCATTAAACTGTATTTCATCAGGGAGCTTTTATATGCCTCTCCTAAGCACCACCTCTTTGTTTTCTCTTCCTTTCCTCACAGTCCCCCAGCTTATTGGTATATGGCATTTGTAGCCAGGTCAGTTGCACCCTTGTGTAATTCCTAATATAGTTCTGGTTGCAGGATTTACATGGTACTTTAGTAATTACGTGAATGAATCAGATGTATGTGTCTGGCAGACAGGCTCCAATGATAAAGGTTTTGAGAGAGTAAAATGCTGAACATGGCACTGAAAGTTTCCTAAAATTGAAATGTTGGCTTCTGAAGCATATAAGATTTTAAACATTCAGTTTAAATTTTAATATGAATCATGTGTGTTTAATCAAGGGACGATAAACTTACCAGCATGCTTTTAACTAATGCTAACTAAAAAAGAAGCTAGTTAGTATGGGGGGAAAAGGTTACTGTTGAAGTAGTAAATAGTTTTTCACCTTTTCAGCAGATGAGAGTTAGAAGCTTTCTTTCCAGGGTGTGCATGTGTTGTGCGTTTTAGTGGGGCCAACCTATTTACCTGGGTAGAGAAGGAAGTGTGAAAGCTTTGTACAATTGATTACTTGACTTTTTTTGTCTCATTGTATAATGAGTTGTCAAATAATCCTATTTTTGGTCCTTGGCCAAATATCCAGGAACTCTAGAAAAAAATGTAAGCAATTGAAATATTAGATAATAAAGTAATCTGGTTAGAAAATCAAAAGAAAATATTCGTACAAAGGGGAAAATATATGGTACTTAAAGCATATCTATAAAATGAAAATATTTTTCATATCGATCTCCTTTGTCCTCTTAAAATTAAGGCTTTTTTGTGGTCAAACATTTCTCACAGTGTTGCAAAGACACAACTTTGTGTGCTAAAACCAACTCCCCTAATGGTATTTTCAACATGCCTGTGTTCCTGAACCTTGCAGAGAGGAATGACCAAGGTCTGGACAAAGGCATTCCTCCTTTGTTTAAAAAGCAGTATAAACATCACACCTATTTATTCATTTTCCACACATACCATCTCTTTGAATTTTGAGTTGTCATACTTGATGTGCTTTTCCTTCCGCCAAAGAAAGGTTTCACTACAATGTTGAAAAAACTCATGGGCTACTGTTCTAGAAGCAGTATTTTAAAAGCAGTGGCTTATCAGGATTTCTCTGAAAACACATGCGTGTTGAATATTTTCTCGTACAGGGTGAAGGAGATTTATTATTGATCTCTTAAGAATTGTGTTATGTGGTTGAACTTGATGGCAGTTCAGCTTTTCCAGTATCTTTCACTCTTTAAAAGAGACAGTGCCGTTGCCTTTTCTTTTGGAGGAACTGCATTCTGGTAGTCTTCTGTATCCTGCCATGTCCGCAGACCTGAGAGAAGTAAATCCCTGGCTTACAGTGCCTGGTGTTAAGGGAGTGAAGGTGTCCTGTAAATGGCTGAGGAAGAGAGAACAGCATTCCCTTTGCATCATGAGAAATTCATCACATACAAAGTACACTCCCTGTCACTCAAATTTGAATAGCATAGTGCACCTCTGATCTGTGTCTGTATTAAGCTATATTTGCCGTTCTAACCAAGATGACAGGTATTTTAAATTTGTTGCAGTGCTATCCATTTGTTCTCTGGCTGTCAAATTTCAGCCATATTTTGTGTCCACTGGAGGCAACTACCACTTTTGGATTTAGGCTCTGGTATAGAGATGTAGACATATTCTCAACTTTATACAGGAGAGTTTGGCAGTAATGGAGATTCACGGTGCCACTGCTGTGCAGTGTGACAAACCTTTGTCTCACACAAAAGTCTGGCAAAATGATCTCCATTGGTTCGTTCACTAGGTGGAAATCTAACTATGCTTAACCATGTTTTCTGTAATATTTAGACTTTTAGTCGTTTTGCCATAACAAAGCAATTACTATGCTTTTTCACACCTTGAAAATCCTCTCTCAGTAGACTTCTGTCCTGCCCACCAAAAGCTTTCAGCCAGCCAGATCTTGGTAGCAGGAAGCTGTCAAGAAGGCTGATGTCTGCATTCTAGAATTCCTTTTTTTAATTGACAATGCTGTCATTAGAAAACTGTGAGCATCTCATAGAGGCATCCCTCCACTTAGAGCTTCAGTGTTCCTAATCCAGTCTTACTTAGCTGTTGCTTTTTTGAGAAGGATCTAGAATTTTTCTGGGAGAGGTCTTTGTATTTCTTGTACTGTAAGAGAAATCTCTGGTTTTGAAAGGTGGCAGAAGAACAGTGACGCAACACAAAGCAATTGTGGGTTCAAGTATGTTTTACCAGTTTGTCCACTTAAATGTGTATTGACAGGTGCTGCATACTATGACGGGCTGGCTCCCATTTTAAATGCTTATACCTGGGGTAGGTTCAAATCTTTGTTCTGAAGATCACTCCTATGGTTCATGGAAGTTCATGGAATGAAATGTACACGGGAGGTTCTTCAGAGCTGCAGATAAGCCAGGTGATTTTTCTGCTTTTAATCCAAGGTTTTCAAAGCATAAAAAAAAAGTTGTTAATCACTAGAAGACTCTTCTTAAGACTCTTCCTGACTGCAAACCTACTGGAAACCCAATCTATTGATTCATTCCATCTTTTGCAATTTGAACAATTGCCAATCATTTATGAAGAATCTGGTCAATAGTATTGTAATTTTTCATTGCTGGGGATTTGACTTTAAGAAAGGTGTCTATTGCATCAGTTTTCTGTGTTGTGGAGCTTAAGAAAGGATGAAGTACTACTTCACATAAGTCATACATCTATTACTACTAGAAAGGACTTTTGAATAACACTGTTTTATTCAGCATCCAGCCCAGTCACAGGAAGTTTAAAACTACTTCGATAAACTGGAGAAACTAGTTTATTACCATTGGCCTTAAAAGTCCAGTTTTGTAAAGGTTTTACATTAAAGGAAGACTTGATTCAGATGTGATGTTGAGGCATTGTGAGCAGACTGATATGACCTATTACAATTCCATTTGCTAAGCACTTAGATGCTGAAAACATCAAAGTATCTGTGCTGTGCTCCACTTTTCTCTTTCTGACATCTTTTAGTTGTGAAGTATCTGCTATATATAGTCCTGGAAATAACTGTTGATTGAAACAAAGATGTGATGATTCTAATCAGTTTTCATAGTTCAAGATTCTTAATTTAATGTGTTTGATATCATTACATTTTGTGCTGGGAACTTTGAAGAATCATGAGAATTTTCCACATGTACATTTTCTTTTGAATGATTTAGTGAAGTCAAGAAAATTACTTCATTTGGCCTGTGGACAAAACATTTGATTTCAACACCTTACTGACTAGAGAACTTGTCTATTAATATTTGCCTAAAGATGTGGCCTGTGGATTCTGATCACTTCCTACTAGTAAATTACACAAATAGGTGTGGTATTTATATCTGAAATTTTGCTGAATGCCTGGTATACTTTATGCAAATATTTTATTAATCAAATGGAAATGCTCCTGCAAAGCTTCATGATGCAGATTGTCCATCAGTTGATCAAGTGAGCTTACAAACAAGTAGTTCTGTGACCCAAAATGGCATGTTTTCTTTTAAGACTGATCATTTAAGAATGTTTTGTCTTTTGTAGAAGAAATATGACTTTTATACAATAAACAGTTGGAGAGGTTCTTAAACACCCAATAACCTGGTTTTAGAACATAATATCCTAAGTTGGAAGGGATTCAGAAGAATCATCGATCCAGCCCCTGGCCCTGCCCAGGACACCCCAGCAGTCCCACCCTGTCCCTGAGAGCGTTGTCCAAACACCCTCTGAGCTCTGACGGCCTTGGGGCTGTGCCCACTGCCCTGGGGAGCCTGGTCAGTGCCCGACCACCCTCCGGGGGAAGAACCTTCTCCTGATACCCAACCTAAACCTCCCCTGACTCAGCTTCATGCCATTTCCTTGAGTCCTGTCACTGGTCCTGAGAATGAAGTCTGTCTGTCAGCAGGGCACTGAATGTAGATGGTTGCTATTTGGCAAAGCTTCCTATGGCCATGTACTAACTCTGATTGGATGTAGCAAAAGTTCAAAATTGTGACAGAATTTAAAGTTACTGTATCTGACAAAAGAGAAAAAATTGGAACCAGGAACCATACTCAGTTTTGATAGATGTATGCTAGCTGTTTTCAGGTTGGTGGCAGTCAGTTACATGTGTAATATGCTCTACCTGGTTTGTAGCTGTAACTGTGACGTTCGGATTAAAAAAAAACAAACAAAACCACAAAAAAACCCAAACCCAGCCCCTCTCAACAAACAACAAAACAATCTCCCCTCTTCCAAGAACTTGTGAAAACAGAAGCAAATAATGCAATGATATAAGATACACACTTTTGTATTTTTATTCTTATAAGGTTATTTGCTGGCTCTTGTTGGCCTCTAGTTCAGTCTGTGTTATTTAAATTCTAATATATGAATTATTTGGATT
Source organism: Neopelma chrysocephalum (assembly GCF_003984885.1). NCBI lineage: Eukaryota > Metazoa > Chordata > Aves > Passeriformes > Pipridae > Neopelma > Neopelma chrysocephalum. The sequence continues at coordinate 4,217,266 of NW_020897723.1, forward strand.
GAATTCATGTTCGGGGCCATGGTGTTGTATGTATTGATGTACAGCCTTGAATGTGAATAATTATTGTAAACTATATTTTACACCTTTTTTCTGGCTTTATTATATAAATTTTCTATCGGTCGATGATTTAATCATATCTCATAATTTAATGACTGTTTATTCTCCTCTCGACAGATCTCTGTGCTGTAGATGTGTAGTTAGTGACTGGATGACGGATTTCACTTACGCTTGGTAGTCTGTAATAAAGGCATGTAGGGTCCTGCGCAGCCTCCGCCTCTTCCTTCCGGTGGGTCGGGGTGGGGAGAGGGGTGGACTCGGGGCTCGGGGGCCGGGCCGGGGCCTCTCCCCGGAGAGAGGGGGCAGGGAGCGGCTCCGGCGGGCGCTTCCGGGGGGCGGCGCGCCCGGGGCTGGGCCGGCGGGGCGGCCCCTTCCGGCGGCGGCGAGGATGGCGGCGGAGAACCACTGCGAGTTCGCGGTGCCCGTGGCCGGCGGCCTCGGCGCGGGCGGGCCCTGCCGCCGCTGCAGCTCCGCGCCCCCGCCCGGCGCGGGGCCCGGCAAGTGGGTGCGGCTGAACGTGGGGGGCACCTGCTTCCTGACCACTCGGCAGACGCTCTGCAGGGACCCCAAGTCCTTCCTCTTCCGCCTCTGCCAGGCCGATCCCGACCTGGACTCGGACAAGGTGAGCGCGGGCCCCGCTGCGGGCCCACTCGCATGTCCTCGCACCGGGCTCGCTCCCCTGTCCCCGCGGTGTGTCCTGTCGGGCGGCCGCCGGTGCGGAGGGAGCGCTGGGCCCGGCGCTGCCGTGAGGGGCGGTGGGAGCGGCTCTGCCGCCGCCAGGGCAGTTTCGGAGGGGTGCTGTTTAACCAGTCCGTGAGCTTCAGGGGAACTGAGGTGTAAGGTGGGCTGATGCCGTGCGAAACCACTGGGTTCGTGAGTAACACAACTGCTCATAAATACAACAGAGAGCACGGGATCGTTCATACATTTGTGTGACTTTTTATGTTGTCTGACGGGGTTTAAGTTTTAGCATTTTAGTGGAATATCTGTGTGCACTAACATTTTGTTATTTTTGCACTGTCATCACTCGTTCAATTTCAAGAACCTGATCAAAGTACTTTTGATAATAACTTCTCACTTGGGCATGGCATTCTGTCTTTCAGCAGTTCTTTGTGAAAAACGTTACATATTCTGCATAGATTGCAAATGGTGGGTGATACTGTATATTTCAGTATTCATTCTGACTCATTTTTAGTAGGGAAAGAAGAGTTATTAAGATATTATCTATGGTGTGGTATGTAGTAACAGATAAAAAGTATTTGTATATAGTGCTGGCTCTGGAAGCAGTTTTGGAGCAGAATGAACAAAAAGGTTTTTCCAGTACACTTAGGGAAAAGAAAGGAACAGCTTATAACCCTTGAATATATAGCCAACAGATTTAAAATAAAGAGTTGCTTTTTATATATGAATTTTTAAAATTTTAATTTTTTAAATATATATGACTTTTTTTTTCAATGAGACTTGTAGTAGATTTCATTATTTTCTCAGGTATAACTTCCAGGAAGGATATTTCAACACTTAAGAAGGTAGGGAACAGGACCTAGTATTCCAGATTTAGAGAAAAATAAACAACTTCAAATGTAGTGGTGTGGGAGTGAGTTTTTTTGTTGTTGCCCTTGGTTTGGCTTGAGTGTTTCTGGAGAGCTTAAACTAACCTATAAAAGTAAATTTAAAAATGTAGATGGCTTGCTGATAGGTCAGAAATTGTCTTTATTTGGGAGAGTAAAGGTTTAAGGTTTTCTTAAATAAAAGATAAGGCACTGCCATATGCCCTGGCAGATTGGAAGGCCAGCCGTGTCCTGGGGGGCATCAGGCACAGCATCAACGGCCAGGCAAGGGACGGGATTGTCCCCTCTGCTCTGCACTGGGGCGGAGTCACCTCAAGTCCTGGGCACAGTGTGGGCACCACAATATCAGAAGAATCTAAAGCTCTTAGAGGGCATCCGAAGGAGGGACACAACGATGGTGAAGGGTCTTATGGGGAAGCCATAAAAGGAACGGCTCAGGTCACTTGGCTTGTTCAGTTGGAGAAGAGGAGACTGAGGGAGGGAAGATTCCGTAGCAGTCTACAGCTTCCTTACAAGGGGCAGCACCGATCTTTGCTCTCTGTGACCAGTGACAGGACCCGAGGGAATGGCTGGAGCTGTGTTAGGGCGGATTAGGTTGGATATCAGGAAAAGGTTCTTTTCCCAGGGAGTGGTTGGGCACTGAACTGGCTCCCCAGGACAGTGGTCGTGGCCCTAAGGCTGGCAGAGCTCAGGGAGTGTTTGGACAAAGCTGTCAAGGACAAGGTGGGATTATTGGGGTGTTGTGGGTAGGGCCAGGAGTTGGAAGGGACTCACAAGGATCATTGATCAACTCAAGATATTCTGTGATTCTGTGATTTCCTTAATGGTTGCTACTAAAAAGAACTGAAAGGCTTAAAAAAAGGGACCACGTTTGCTTTCAAACTACCTTCAGGTGCTATGTTGAGTAGGGTGGAGCAGCCTGTCTCTTAGTGTCAGATATGTTTCTACTTGCAACAGAGGAAAGATTAACCTTGGGACTCCCTCCAGCAAAACTAGTGTTTAGTGGAATAAGATGGTGACACAGGTTCTCTGAATTTAGTGTGTGTCACAGTGTCACGCACAACTTTGTATTTAAGGCTTCTTGAGAATCATTTCAGCAAACGAGTGGTAGTAGTCATACTTACTCTTAACAGTAGGATTTGTTTTCTGGAATATTTAAATCTTGCTATAGAAATGAATTCATAAAAATAGACAAGCAGAGCCTTGCTCACCTTTTCATCATTGTTTAATTTAATGCTTTTACTGCATTATTTCCAGATATTTTCCTATTTCAACACCTTCCTACTTTAGCTGTATACCAGTTTTTCTTTTTCAAACTGGTCTATCAGCCTTTTAATTTTCCCCAAAGTGAGAAGATTGTCAGGCTTTCTTAATAAGGCTTTGGCAACAGTATTCATGCTTGATTTTTAATGCCTTTCTAAAGTTAGGTGAATTTGTACTGAGGTAGAATCTGTCGAGGAAGAAAGCAAGCAAGCACTGAATATTTTAGAAAAATCAAAATCTTCCTGGCAGCACATCCTTAACTGTAATTAGTAAGAAATATCTAAATTGTAGTCATTATTCTAAGAAATAACTGAGATAAACTATATTTGTCCGTGACATTTTTAACTAGTTAGATGGGTTGTGTTACTGATGTAGTTTTGATAAGTGCTGGCAGTCTGCTGACACTCAAAGTTTTTAGGCCACATAGTTTGTGAAAAATGTGTTCTGGGCAACTAGCTCAAGATTTAAAAAGCACAGAGGGTAGTGGAGACAATTATTTTTAAATCCAGATTTAGTGCCAAATATTACTATATTTCTGTGCATATTGCTGCCTTTAGCAGAACTTGTACTTGCTCAGTATATGTAAATGATGTAATTTTTTTAAAATACTCATGGTAGAGCACACAACTTTGAGCCAAGAGCTTGGTGCTGTGGATTCTGAGTGTGTCCATTCTGGAAAAGTATTGGTCTCAGTGAAGATAATTAATTGGAAATAAATTTATGACATTTCAAATACTGTTTTAATGCAATTCCTGGGGGACTGTTGAATGGGATTGGGGAGGTGTATGTATTTGGTCCACCGTTTATGAGTCCTACTGGAATCCTGAACCGGACTCTAGTGTCCACAATTCAGCATCACAGTGGGGTAGTGGGTAGTCACAACATGGAACATGATTTGGCAGAAGGTTATAAAGAACAAAACTGTTTTGTTGGCAAGGAGTTTAAGGAGTGACTTCTCAGTCCAGAATTACATAAATGGAGACTAGAAATCTAATAGTGAAGCTTGTTCAATCTAGCAAAGGTATTGTCAGATCCAGCTGTTGAAGTGTCAAACTATAGGTGTCCATAGTAGAAAGCACAGTGTTAACAGTGACAGTAATTATTTATTGGAGTGGCTTGCACTAAAAGGTTAGGTTTCACCACTTCTTTCTAAAGGTTAAATTTCACTGTAAATAAATTGAATCCTTTTAAACTAAGATCAGGGTAAGTGTTCATTGATTCCTTTGAACCTCAGTCTCTATAATTGAAATGGAAATGTTTGCAACAGGAATACATGATCATTTAAATGTTTTGGGCAATATATTTCAAATTCTTTGAAAATACTTGTGTATTGCAGAACTAGGTGATTGAAAATTTAAGAGCAAGTTATTAGGGCTTCCTGTAAAATGTCATGGTGTGGGAGAGTGGTGATAAACAAATGCAGGTTCACTGTACCTGATCAATGCTTTCTTTTAAATGGTGTCCTTGTAAGTGCGTGTGGAAAAGATTCTAGGACTTATGGACAAGGAAGGAAAAACTTGGGAGAGATGTAATGCAAAAATAGAACTGGGTAAAGATACAAACACTTGTGTGATTAATTAGCACTTTTGCTTTGTGTTTTCTTATGAAGAAGGTGCATGAAACACCTCTGGGGTCAAAATCTGGGGTGATGTGACTACTGAATAGAGAGGAAATGAGTTTCAGCTGCTGTTCTGGTAAACATTATCACCTGTTTACATTATATATGTATGTATATATACACAAAAGAGAAAACTGAAATCTTATTAGAATATAGGTTTGTCTGACATTTGTGGTATTTGCCTGAAGTTTGGGAAATGTCTTTAAAATACCCACACTAGTTGTGTCAGTGAAGATTCAAACTTGCTCGAAGCTTGTAGTTAGCAGAGGAAATTGCTTAGCGGGGACACCAAAGTCTATTAATATTTAAGCTAGCAGCTTAAATCTAGTTATGTCTGTGCAGACTGTAACTATGTATTTAAACTGCTAGACCACATGTTAACTGCAATTCAATATTCTTGTCTTAAAATAAAAGAAAACTTTCTTTTAGAAAATGTCAAAATGCTAATTACACAAGAGAATACAATGTGCTTTCATGTACATGTGGATGAAAACAATCCTGATGATATTCTGATAGACTTATGACCTGTATTTTGAGTGTTCTAGGTAGAGCAGATAATTACACTTCTGTGTCGGATTTTATTGGATTTATGTTTACATAAATATCCTTAAAGATCTAGTGTAATCGGCTTTTCTTAGTGATTTCAACATGAAGTGCTTAGCATACATTGAAGGATATTCAGGCAGCTCACTCTAAAGGAGGAGTGATAAGGCATTTTCTATAGGAAGATGCCAAGGAAGTAAATTTTGTGCCCCTTTTGCCTGTGCATTTTTTGCATATGGTTACAATATTCTTTACTGATTGGTTTTCCTTTTAGGGTGACTCCCTGCTGCTAGTCTGTAGCAAACCTGAGCTGTGAGGTCAGTGTTCAAGACACGCATTTTCCTCTTTGGAATAATGTTAATTAATGCACGTTTTCCATATCTGTAGACGTGTTTGGATAGCCAGAATTTGCAGGGAATTTACATGCTGAAGTGAATGCTATTGACAGAATTTGTACTGCACACTGTTAACATTTAGCCAGAGTTTATAAGTATTGATATTTGCTAATTTCTATTGCATCATAAATTATAAGACTTATGTGTGCCTTCTTCTTTTTTATAATTTTTCAAGACATATTATTGCCTGAAAGGCTTCACAGAGTAAACAATGACCCTGCTGGAATTGCATTTTATTCATACGTGACCTCTCATAAGGTGGAAGTTTAAAGAGAAGGCCTGACATAGCTTCTTCCCTTTGTGGTTATTTTGAAAGCTTGTTTAGTGTATAGAAATCTACTTAGGGAAGGGTAATTTCAGATACTGTAACCCGTTTAAAAAAAAAAAAAAAGAGGAAAGAAAAAAAATGTTGAAGACTTTTTTGCAAAGAGTGACGTAGCTGCTGTTACTAGAGATTTCATTTAGAGCTTTTAGTTACTTTGCTTCCCAGACCCATCTCTATCTCTGTAGTAGTGTAGAGCTAGAAGCCAGTATTGCTTCATAAGGTGATGTGAGCAAACACTGTAGTGTAAAGAATTACAATAATCTTATTGAACAAGATTATTTCTAGAGATTTATTTTTGTTAACTGGGAGGACTTCCAGTTTTGTAGGCCCATATGTTTCTTAATTCAGTTCAACTGATGACCAAACACTGTGCTTTTCTTCTTTAAAATAGTGTTTCTTTTTATCTGTTTTAGATTATACTTTTCAAATTCACTGGTTTCTGTTCCTGTACTGAATAATACATTTCAGTTTATAATTCATACAGTTGTCAGCTAATTTAATTTGTTCGGGTTTTATCTGTAGATTGTTCATTCTTGAAGTGTTTTGGTAATGTAAATGTATTTAAATGTGACATATTAAAACTATACCATCTTATGCACTTTGTCTATCTGCATAGCCTCGCTTCTGTGAGACCTTGAGTTTAGATCAGAAGAAATTGTGATTAGACTTCATCAAGCATTGTCTGATCTGAGTGCAGGTTAGCTGACATCATGTTTTAATGTATTAAACATTTTCTTGAACAGTTAATTTTATATAAAATTAAACACCCCTTCACTTCTTCTAAAATGACAGTGTGTCTAAGTGTGTACAGCATTTAACTTGTAATTATAGAAAGGCGTTTATGGCTTTTGTAGTTCAGGCTGTAGTCTTTCTACATTCTACCAGCCCCAGCTAGACAAGTGCAGTTATTCAGAAACTAAATCCATGTACCTGAAAATATATCCACCATCTTTTTTCCAATTAAACAGTTTTTGGAACTCTAGGTCCTTTTAAGTAGAAAGAATTTTCAGGTATCTGAGTTCAGTAAGCAAACCTTTATATATAAGCATTAATGTTCAAATGCAAAGGATTGGGGCAGTAGAATTTTTTTTTTTCATGTGGAACAGCAAATATCACTACCATATGTGGTTTCCAGGGAGAGTGATTCAAATTTAGCTAGGATTGTTAGTAATGATGCTTTTTTGAGTATCTCCTGTAAACTACTAGAATATTAAGAATAAGTAAAAGAAGTATTTGGGGTGCTGCCACATCTTCAATATGTATCAGTGAGATATTTATTGTGCCAAAACCTAAAGGATTAATACTGTCAGTGATCCACTTGGTAGTAGAAAGAAGCAGTAGATCTGTTAGACATCTGTCTTTTGAATCTTCCTTAGACCAGCATGAAATATATCAGTACTGCATTGATCACAGGGGTTCACACGTAGGTTCTAAATGACATAGGAGATACCAATTTTGCCTCTTAATCTCTTTGCCAGGAATATCAGCTCTGGATTTCTTGATGTGTTTTGCATTTCACAAAATGCTGTAGTCTGTTCAGTAAACTGAGTGTTAGTTAATTTGATCTATTCCTTCACTGTCTGCACGAGGTAGGTAGAAACTGCAACTGCAGTGTACGTTTTTTTAGAGGATGCACATACAACTCTTGCTTGGTACATGGCAGTTCTCAGTATCCTGTGAGGTTTTGTACATTGGAGCTAAGACAAAACTAGATGTTTTTAGAACAAAGTGTTGAGGTTAAAAAGAAGTAGATTTGTTTGCCTTTAATTAAAAAAAAAAGAAAAAGGAAAAACTGGTATTTGAGTCTTGCTAGAATGTAGCCTTTGTTCAGGTTTCCAAAAAAAAAATTCCTCATTTTAAGTGTTATTTTTAGCCTTAACTTTTCACTTACTACTTAGATCTTTCATGCTAACAATTTTGATAATCTTTGATAAATGGTTGTAGGTGATTAATCAGGTAAGAGAAGTTGTGTATTACATGATTTGAGTGATCAGTCTCGTAAAATTACAACTACGTTGTTGAATTCCTTCCTTTTAATGTCTTTAATAAATTTGGCTTTAATGGATGTGGCTACATCTGAATATCTGCTTGCTATTCAGATGCCAAGCTGAATATTCGCTTACAATTCTCACTTGGATGTTCAAATCATTGTGGTTTTTTTGGCTTGTTTGTTTGGGGTTTTGTGTTTTGTTGTTCTTGTTTGGGGTTTTGTTTGGTTTTTGTTTGTTTGTTTGTTCTTTCTAATCTAGGATGAAACAGGTGCCTATTTAATAGACAGAGACCCAACATACTTCGGGCCAGTGCTGAACTATCTGAGACATGGGAAACTGGTTATTAACAAGGACCTAGCTGAGGAAGGTAAGACATTCCTAAATATCCTTTACTTGTTTACTTGTCCCTTGCTTATTATTTTCACTGCTTTTGAGTCATCAAAACTAATTTAGAACTAGATGGTAAATCTTAATCACTGTAGCATTTCAATCTGTTTCAAGCAAAGCTGATAGGCATCATGCAGTTATAGTATGTGCTGTTAGTTGAGCGTTTTGAGTATGATTCCTATTTTCACAACCCCTATAAGTATTCAAACTGGAGGGAAGATGGCTTTTATTGTATAGTCTTGTATCTTTCATTTATGACTGTGTGAAATATTTGGGTTTAGTCCTCTTCAAGCAAAAGAATGCTGCCTGGGAAACAAGCTTTAGAAGATGTAAATAAAAGTAAGAGTGAAGTTCTGGGATGTTCACAACTGTGGAATATGCTCTTGAAGACTAAATTCTGCTCTCAGCTTCTTCCTCCCTGTCCCCAGTTTGTAACAATTTTGCCCTAATGGAGGACTGTTTTAAAACATATAGTACTAAAACTGTATTGATAAGGTATTGAAGAAATTTTTCAAAGAGAAATACAATTTAACAATATTAGCAAGAAATAGTATGAAATATAATTTCCATGTGCACTGTTAAGCACATACTGCGTGTGAAGAACAGGTAAGACTTGAACATATGAGTTGAAGCAGTAACTTTAAGCTTTTGTTTCAGGACCTAAGATCTCAAATGACAGGAAGAAAAATTTCCTGCATGCTAGCAGCTGCAGAGCTTTTCAGTAGGATTATTTGAATTTCTCTTTTGCATTCCAACCAGAGGCAGGGCCTGAGCTATGGTGGTCTATCAGTCTGCTATGGAATGGTATCTGTGCTCCTTTTTTTGTTTCCTGCCTCATTCTGTATGTGAAATGGCATCCGTTTTCTTTAAGGGTTTTTCAGGACAATTTTTTAGAATGAGCTAAACATTGAACTATCTGTGCCTGAAGGAGGAAAGAATCATTAAGTTGGTAAATTATCTTATGGGTAAAATAAATAATTTTCTATAGCTGTAGAGAGGATAATCTTAGGAACTGATTGGTGATTTTGTTCTGGAAGCTTTGGTTACACTGTCTTTCCAAAAAATGTTTTCATACTAGGTGTACTGGAAGAGGCTGAATTCTACAATATCACATCACTAATAAAACTGGTAAAGGACAAAATAAGGGAAAGAGACAGCAAAATCTCACAGGTGAGACTGTTTTCTAGTTTGCTTTTGATTATTTGTTCTATGACAAGCACTGGGTGGGTTCCATTTGTTTTTTATGTAACTGCTCATTTCCCCAGTAAGATACTGAATGGCTGCCTCCATCTCTGGATGAGCTGTAACCCTTAGTATACAAAGATTAATATTCTTAATTTCTGACTCCTGCCAGTCTACTTGCAAAGTTCACAAATCTTGTTCAAAACAAGAAAACCATCTAAATAATTGTTCCAAAATGTCTGATAATAGTAGAATTTGTCATAATATCATTTCTGCAAGTAGTTATTTTAGAGAACAGCTTTTTTAGAATATGTCTTTCTCATTTGCATTTAAGTACTCTGAATATGATGAGGTTGCCTAATTATGGTACAACTGCTGTTTATACAGTATGTTTATGCAGCATGCATACAGATGCTATTTAGCTCCTGTCATACGTTTCTGTAGCAAAGTTAGTTTATTTGTAGTGCTCTGTGGTTGAGAAGGCTGCTGCTTCTCATAGCAGCTCATGAATATTTCTCCATGGAAGTGAATACAATAGAGAAAGTTTGTTCTTTAACTCTGCTACTCTGACCTTCTTTTGTAACTGAGTCTTCATAGAGATATTCCAAACTCATGTTGCCAAATTTCTGTTGAAGTCAGGATGTGGGATCACAGGGTTGCTCTGATAGCATTTACTAAAGGTCTCAGCTAAAATGGTCCTAGTCATTCATTGCTCTGCATGGGTTCAAGGTGGTGTTGCTTATCATTTCTAGAAAGTAAAGGCTGCTTCAGACAACTCACAAACATGGTGAATTCCATGACCTATTGAGCATCTTATATTTCTTCTTGAAGGTGCCAGTCAAACACGTATACAGAGTGCTGCAGTGCCAGGAAGAGGAACTCACTCAAATGGTTTCCACAATGTCCGATGGCTGGAAATTTGAGCAGGTAAAAAACCCATATGGGTTTTTATAGTTACAAAGTCTTTTAAAAGATCAGTTTTGTGGAAAAGGAGTATAAAATAAATTAAATTCTGTGCATCTTTTGTCACTCAGTCATTTTCAGAATTTGCATATACATACACAGTTAAGTTAAAATCTGATACTTGCATTCATATTTGTCATAGAACAAAAATGTAGCTTTCCAGGAGGTAAATTGTGCTGACTTTCTTTAAAAACATCTGCATCATGTCTGAAATGTAATTCTTCAGTGTCTACACATGAGCAGTTGAAGGGTGAATCAACCAAAATTATCCAATAGAAGTTTATGTGAATGGTAAGTTAGATATAAAGAGCTCTGGGTAAAAAAAGGTGAGCTTGGAAGATAAATGTTTGTCAGGCCCAAAGAGTGATTGTTCAGATAAAAAACTGATAGACATAGGAGGGTGGACTTCACCAGTGTGGATGTGGAGCTGGATAGCTGTGAGCTATGTGAATGTTCTTTGCACTGTATAAAAATAGCTTTATGTGTACATTCAAGAATGCATTGTAAAATTGCAAGGAGATCTTTCTGTTATTTTTGCTAATCTCTGTAAATAAGAAACTAACTGTACAACTCTGTCATCCTTCACATTCCTAACCTGGAAGAATATTTAACTGCACTGGAACAATGAATCTGTTAACTCTGAGACACGAGTGCTCAGCCACTAGCACCTTTTTCAGTGTCTGATGCCTACTGTAGGAGAGATTGGAATAAGCACAAGTCCGTTATCCTGTGCAGTCTCACTCTAATAATACAACAAAGCAACATTTTTAAAATGTTCAGGACACAAAGGTAAAAGAGAACATTTTGTTTATATTTGATGAAATGTGTAAGGTGCTGGTGTCATGGAGACATCCTGACCAAGCAAACTCAGCCGACACAGAGACAGCTTTTTATTCTTCACTTCTCTGGCTCAAGTATTACCAGGTCTGTTTGCCATGCTAGGAGGTGGTCGTTGTTGAAGTTCCTGTAAAAAGCTCTCACTTAATGCACATGACTTTTTGACCAGTGCATTGACAAAGGTTTTTCAACGTTCTTCTTTGTCATGAGAAACTAGCTTTCATTACAAACAGAGATTCTTACTTTTTAAAAGATTAGATGATACCATGGCTTTTACCTATCCTGAACCCTTACGGCCTTTGGGAGTAATACTGGTTTGACAGTGCAGCTTCTGAAAGAACTGTTATAATCTCTTTTAGAACTGGAAAATTCCAGGGGTTTTCTTGAACATTACGCCCTTGTTTCATTCAGCTTTCTTCCCGCTTCCTCCCTCTCCCATGTTGCACTCTTTTAGACACATAGTTTGAAGTAGATAAAGACAATGTCTGTATGATCTTATAATACTCAGCATCTTATTACCTCACACTAGACCATTCCCTTCTTTGGTTGTGTTGGAGACCTGCTTTTAGCAGACAGCATTCACTTGCAACAGGATTAGTATATTCTGTATAATGTGAATAGTTTTATTGTGAAGGTCTGAGAACACTGTAGCATTTCTGTAATTTTTTATCTTTTCTAAGCCCATGTTGTTCAGCAGCATGCTTCCTTCAGAAGTTTTTGGGGTGGTATCCACCACACTTCGTACCTAAAAAACACTGAAATCATCAGCTTTTTCAGAGGAGTGATATTCCTATGGATTGGGAGTCCTTGTGCTCTGAGCCCCATGCAATATGTCTAAGTGGTTGGTTTTGATCAAAACCATTTCTTTCCCCTTAACATTTCAAAATTTTATTGTAAAATATGATTGGATGTGGTAATTGAATAGAAGTGGAAGGTGCTGAACTTTTGGTGCACTTATGCAGATGTTTTAATGCCCTTTTCCAAAGAGTGTGAGGAAAAGCTTTGCTAGAACAGTACAGTTATGTATTACCCCCAGTTCAAAATCTATTACCAAAAATTATGGTGCCCTACTTTTCTGATTTCAGTGGGTTATTTTGTAGAGGACTTTTTAGCTTCAATTGTTACTGCTTCAGGCCATCAGAAAAAGGCAATATTTTGGCAATACAACATCAGAAACTTTGGACTATACAAAATCGGTACATACAAAGGTTTTAAACAGCAGTGGTGTTGGTCATGTCAGTTTTAATGATCAATATGACCTGAGTCTGTCACCATAATGCAGTCTTAAACATGTTCACAGTATGAGGAGAACGATATTTAGCTGCTGCCTTCAAAATTATTCCCATAACAATATCAGGATGCATATAAATTTACTGTTCATGGGCCTCCTTATCTATGTCAATCTCCAGTTTACTCAGAATAGGCAGTTGTTGTGTAGCTCTTCACAATTTAAAGCTCTGATCTTTCTCAAGGGCACTGACAGGTATGCTTTAATTTAAATGGGCTAGGAATTGCTATGTATTATTAAGGTAAAATATTTTTTATAGTAACAAGTTGAGAAATTTAGCTGAGGTTATGCTGAATTTTGAATTATTAGATGGTTGGCAAATGTGACCAGAGTTCTCGGTAGTGGTTTTTACGGGAACAAGACAGACACTTTTTTTTCCACTCCAGTTATTTTCTTGGATCACCCCTTCTGAAAGCAACTTAGAGCACCCAACTTTTTTTCCTCTAGTTGACTTCATATGTTTCCTTAGCTATATTTTGTTTATCAGTATTTGGAATAAGATGAAGCTCTTTTGTACCCAGGTTTGATATATTGCTTTACATAACACCTTCCAGTCTTATATCCATGTTACCTTCTCCACTTGGCAAGTATGACAGGGAAATAATGCTCACTTTCATAATGCACTGAACTTTGTTTATGTTTTTCAGAGTAGTTGGCTACATCACAGTAATATGGGGAGTTTTCTGTCTTACTATCGGTAACTCTTAACTTCCCTTGAAATTACAAAGGGCTTTGCAGCTGCCACAATAATTATTTTATGTGGAAATGAAGTCGTAGCTTGATAGCAACCTGTTCTAGTGGCAAGTAAATATAACCTAAACATTTCAGCTCATCTGTTAATTGTACGATTTGGATAATGGTATGTGCTTCAGCTTTACAAAGGTTTCTTTTTGTGTTTTGCTTTGATTGGTTATTTCAGCTTGTCAGTATAGGTTCCCAGTACAGCTGTGGCCGGGCTCAGCAGTCAGAGTATCTGCTGATAGTGTCACGGGAAGTGAAAGGGGAAGAGAGATGCTTCCAGAAATGCTGCAGTGAGGTGTGTCACACCATTCTTTTTGCCCTCACACTGATATGCTTGGCCTCCTTGCGTTTCTGCTGCTTTCAAATCATTCCACTTTATTCCTGGATGTACAGCACGTAGTAATTTGTGTGTATTTGTGACTGGTTTTTATTTATATTCACAGTATTTCATTATACATTATGAATGTTCATATTGTAAAAATAATAAAAAAAAACCAAACAAAAATCCCCTCGTTATTTAGTTAAACATTTTTCTTAAGAAGGGTCCTTACCTTCTCAATAGGTGACTTCTTTTCCTTAAATCTACTTCTGAAGTTAACAGCCTTTGATCCATACTTGTTAACTAAGAGGGGTACAGTTCAAACCTTACAAACCCTGTAAATACAGTTTTGAGTTCAGTGGGTTCGGAAGGGGACATTTCTGTGTTATGGTCAAACTGGGATGATGATTATTTCATCCACCAAATAGCCAGTTAAGTTCTGAGTTTGAACCCTTTCTTTCTGGTAACTCAGAACTTAGCTGTTTTTTAGATGGATGAAATATGTTCAAACTGGAATAACAAATAACAGGAATTTTTCATATGGAGGAGTGAGAGGAGAACAAAACAACCAGTTTTAAATTTTGTCTCAAGTGAAAAAAACATCCCGGGTGGCTTTTTGGCTTTATTGGTTTGTTGTTTTGGGTTTTTTCCATCTTGGGACGTTTTCTTGAAACCCAAATGGAGAATCCTAACTTCAGTCATTGTTTTTTTAGGCTCTTCCTTCCTTCTCCCCTTGTTCTCTTTTCACTGCTTTTTTAATTGCTTTGTTGCTTCCAAATATTCATGAGTTTGGGAAGGATTTTTTGCTAAGCAGTAACACTGGAGGATTTTTTGCTTACCAGTAACCATTGCTAACTGGTTAGCAAAAAATCCAGTCCTTTACATATCTGTGCTCCATTTTGAAGTGTCATATGTGAATTAATTTGGGAACCTCGTGCTCTGTAGTATTTTTCATCAATAAAATGCTTGGAGTACTTGTTCTTTTCCTTGCTATATATATGGTTATTCAGTCTGAGAGATGAGTATAACATCATGAAGATAACATGATTGTGAAGCGGTTTGATAAAAGCAGAGCTTTGTCTATGACTTTACATGAACACTTAGCCATGCAATTCTAGATTTTAAAACTGGACTGTTACCTCGCTGTATTCCAGAATCTGCTTTTGATGTACCAAGCACTGTCTGTTTCTTTGAGTTGTATAGGTAACATTTGGAATGTGGAATTAATACTGTGGGTTTGCAGACTTTCTAAAATAGAATAAGAATTGCAGCTTGTTAGGCACGTGTAGGGTACAGGCAGCATGATGTTATTCATATGTTCATGTCCTAGATAGCTCAAAGGAAAATTCAGCATCATAAAATGGAATATGGGGAAGGCAGTGAAGAAATGAATTCAGGTATAAAATGAAAATAATAATTAAAAAAAATTGAAGCTTTGAAGTCTGATAGTTACTTTAAGAGTCCTGTAATAAATGTGCTTTCAGGCCTGGTGTCAGTCAGCAGTGCTGAGTTTAAGAGCTGATGTGTCTGTATCTTTATAAACTTTTGCAAATCCTTTGAGAAGGAAGTAGAACAAATGCAGTATAACTCTAAAAGGCATAGAGGCCATTCTTAGAGTCATACAACTTGATTCTGTAAAAAAATAATGAGGGGAGGATTTTCTTTTATTCTGTCAACTCTTAGTATAATTAAAAAAAAACATAATCTGAAATATTTTGACTATGCATTGTAACATCTGTTTTGCAGACCTCAGATTACTCTGATTTGTTGTGGGTTCTTTTTTTGGGGGGGTGAGGCTTGGTGGTGTGGGGATGGTGGACGTGGGGGGGGCAGTCTTCCAGTTTATCAGCATCTTTCTCGAGGTGTTGCCACCAACACTGGGAACAATGGGGTGACTTTTGGAATAGGAGTGGTAAAACATTGCTTTATTTCTGATCTTAATTCCTAACACAACGGTTCAGTTCTAATCTGCAGTCATTTTCCATTGTTACTTTTTCTGCCTTCAACCTTATTGCTGATGCATTTCAAAAAGCTCCAATGAAATTTCTAGCATGCTGTTGATACTACGCAAATTATAGATTCTTAGCTGCACACATACAAAACTGCTTATGGGAGTATCATGAGTTGGAGTTTTGGGGAACTTGGGTTTAATGTTGCAAAAGTGACTTTATCTTGAAATGCACCAGCTGATCAATAATGACAAAAAATCATCAGATGTTTTGCAGTCAGCTAAATCCACAATCCTGTCCAACTGGCTAATAAGTATTCAGTCTACCATGTCTTCTGAAAAGACTTACATGCAAAAGGTTAACTTATCTGGTTGTATTATGAAGCATTAGCAAGTAATTATCAACTGAGAACCTGTCAGCCTGGATGAACCAGGATTGATGATTTGGCTGATGTTTGGATTTTGTACGGTATCTACTTTCAGAGAGATCATTTATTTCTTTAGAGGGTCAATAAATAAAGAAGTATTTTTCCTTCTGCTAGTTACCACAGCTTATCTGATAGTGAGCTGTTGCCATTTTGCAAGAAGAAGAGTTGACTCTATACTAATCACATTGTATGCTTGAATTTTATTCAAATTTCTCTTCAGAGAAAGTGAATTTTTTGTGGCTTTATTTAAACATGTATTCAACTTTCGGAACATTTTCTAGCCTTTAAGTGGATTAAAAATACTGTTTAATGTTCTACCTTTTACCTCAATAATTGAAGCAGTTACGGTATTTGTATTAAATGGTTTGTAATTGCAATATAATATATAGGATAAACTGTATACCACTTTGTTGGGTTTAGAACCAACTTAACTGCTATTTTTTCTGAAACTTTGTGTAATATATTTTTTGTTGATAGAGAAGACAATCAAAAAGTCATCTCAATATATGAAGTAACTTTGTGTTGATTTTCCTGCTCTTCAGTAGATTTTCTTAGTCCATTTTGTTCCACTAAGAAAATAGTTACTTTGTAGGTTTTGTGATTCTGTATTACACAAATATGGTATGGTGCAGACTGCAGAGTATCCATCGTGGAAGATTAGCTGACTTAATATCTCAAGGTAAATAAATGGTGCCTTTATATTGAGGATGCATTGGTGCTTCTAAAAAACCTGGGGTTTTGTAACTTCATAACACAGTTTTGGTGGAAAAAAATGTCTTTAACACATTAATTTTTGATCAGCCTGTGTTCATTACTGACTGCATATGTATTTTGCAGAACTAGAGCAATGTTAGGAGAGGAGGAGGGAGAGAAAGGTTTCTGGTGATCACACTCAGACAGTGTAGTTAAAGTACATAATTTGAGAATGATGAATTTTGATGGCCAGTTCTGTTCATGGAAGGCTGAGCCTTGTATGCTGTAATACCATCAGGGTCCAAAAACGTTGACATTGCCTAGGCCTGGAATCAGCTTGGTTCTTTGTGCAGACACAGTGGCTGCTGTTCTCTGTAGCCATCAGCTCTGTCCTCCTGTGGAGCTGCTTGTTTGGCTGTCTTACCATAGTGCAGGAACATCTGAACATCTCTCTCCTCAGAAGTACAAAGAAGCTTTATTTTCTCCTGACAGTGCTATATGGAAGCTGCTTTTAACCTTCATCTGACTTCCACTTTTGTTGAGGGAATATTCCCTCAAATACAGACTCTGGATGAAGATTTCATACTGACTGCACCTTCCATGCTTTAACAAGGCTTTTACTCTCTGTGGTGTTCTGCTAGACTGATGGCAGTACAGTGTTTGTCTTTACACAGATAACCACAGTGTTTCAAGTGCTGTTGCCCTAAAAACCAAGTCAGGCCTTTTCTACGGGGCCATTTCCAGAGCACTTTAATGATACAGTAGAGATTGTGGAATATTGGCCTTATTGTACATGTGTGATGATTTGATAGGTGGATTCAATATACTTTTGGTAATGACATTTAGATACAGTATCTCTGCAACTGGTTGATTTTTAGGATTGGATCTGAGTCAGTGGTAATAGCACCATACATTATCTTGTCATGCTTTTGAAATAAAACTTTAATATAAGTGAACCAGCTGCATCTGAATTGATTCTGTCTTGGAAAGGCAGGCTATGTAAAGCTTCTAGCATTAGGTAAGTGCATTGTGTGTAAAGTAAGACAATTTCTGCCATTTGATAAACATCTGCTTAAGAGATAGTACTGATATTGAGTATATCCTTCTTTCTCAGTAAATTGTCATTTATCATTCAATATAGAGACTTGTAGAAACTTGTAAATTCGTCACATTTCATTATACATGGCTTTCGCTTGTAGCGCTTCCTTAATTAACTTCCTTGTAGCAGTACATATGAATTTCAGATGTTAATTGGTGTCCCACCATGCTGTGTCTTGCTGTTTTCCAATCAAATGCAAATTTTGTTTTTGTCCATTCAAAATATGTTTTAATAGAATACCATTATTCTACATTATTCTGTAGAAATAGATTATTCTGTAAGTGGTGGTGGGGATCTCTTCAGCTTCCTGCATGCAGGCGTTTACATGTTAAATCATCCATGTTAAGATACCATATACAAACTTTTAAAAATTAACTTTGAAGGATAGGAAGGTTCCCAGTAAATAACAGAAACAGAACAGGCTGCTTCTCCACTGGCCTGCCTCTGTAGCCTTTTCTTTCACAGTATAATCATAACTGTAAATCATTAGTTCTGTAATTGTTTAAAAAGAAAAGCTGTGTTTATCTTATCATCAGTGTCAGTGTATTTGTCAACATCAAAACATATTTGCATTGAAGTGGAGAATCGTGCTTCAGGCACAACCAACAGTGAAGAGTGAGGATTATTTTTACTAAAGGTGAGACTTTATGGGATTTTATTTTATGTGGAAATGTAATTGACTTTTTTTTTTCATCTTTCAGCTGGTCAGTATTGGTTCTTCCTATAACTATGGCAATGAAGATCAGGCTGAATTTCTGTGTGTTGTCTCAAAGGAATTGCATAACACTCCATATGGCACAACCAGTGAACCCAGTGAAAAAGCAAAGGTAAGCTGCTAGACATTGGACTAAAAAAGTGATGTTGAATTGGGTGAGCTTCACAAAGTCATGCTAGATCTACCTCTGTTCTGGACCATTATTTAATTGCCTTTTTCCTCCTTGCTCGTGACAAATTCTCTGTCCATTGTATGAGAGACTGTAAATTGTACAGGTAGCATGCATTAGTTATGCATGCATGGATTATTTAAATACAATACTCTGTACTTTTTCAATACCTGTTTTTTACAGTTGAGAATCTAGGTTTTGTTTCTTATATGTTTGAATGCTTTCTTATTCTGCCACTGGTTCAGTTGAAAACTTTTTCTTACTTGACTTCAACTGGAGAAATCTTACTGTCAAGAATGGAGCTTGTAAGATGCTATCTCTGTAACAGTCATGTTCAATATGTTATAAGATGAAGGTACTTGTTAGCTTAATGTTTTCAGGGTTCTACTTAATTATCTTTACTTTCTGTAACAAACTTTACAAAAAGATTGTAATGGGCACAGTATCTTAGCATTTTACTCGGTTGTCTTTCAGAGTTTGTACAAGGGAAAATACAAAATCGCAGCTGACTAGTAATAAGGCGGAGCAGTTCTGTAATGTAGGTGTATTCTCTGTCATGCATAGTGAACAACTTTTATTAATGTATTGCTGCATTGTATGAGGAGATGACTACAGGCAAACTGGACACTTCTGTATCAAAAGCTTTTGATTTCATATATGTAGATGGAAAACAATTGGTGAAACATCAAAGGTTGCTTTTTCAAAGAATCACCTTTGAAAAAATTAATTTTGAAATAGTGGATCCCAGTCTTGGCAGTGAGGCCTCAAATAGATAAAACCTCATTGCTTTCTGTGCTGTGTAACGTGCTTATGTAGCTACACATGTGGAGTCATTTTATAATATGCATTATAAAGATACTCCAAGCTTTATGTTGGATTTCTAGTGAAATAAATAATGTATGTTCTTTTATCACTGTTGAGATAAAACTTCCAAAGAATTATAAAGGTTTAATGTAGTCAAGGGTAAACAGTGAAACTGGTACTCTTTTCAAAACCCTAGTCGAGGTCTGCTTTTGCCAGAATGCTTCAGGAAAACTTTGACAAGTTAGAGCTGTGTGATAGTAATTTAGGACTGAGATACCTACCTGAAATAAACCATGGAATTCTAAAGCCTAATAAACATCTTCATAAGGAATGGTAGTACATCTTCAGGGAATTTCAGAAGTTGCCAGAGTTACATTGCATCGTTACATGTAAAAGAAAAAATGTATCAAATGAAAGCGTAAAAGGCTAAATAGAAAAGCTAGTTCAGACTGCAATTCAACTGTGTAAATTGAGTAGCTCTGAGAAAAGCTGTCTTAGACCTCTCCATTGCTGTTCTGCTTGGTCATTGTTTCAGAGATGGGAGCAGAGCATAATTTGACCAGGGTGATGAGTAAGAATTACTGTTAATTTTGGTTGGCGATAAAAATATTCACTCCTTTTGTCCTGGAAGAATTGAGCTGTTGCTAGCAATTAATAGGCAATACTTGCAGAATAATTTTTATATATTGTGTTTCTAATAGATCAAATTTTTTTTACATAGGTATATGCTGTGACTGGGAAAAAGAATATTTCTTGCTTGAGAGGTTTCTGACAACTGTGTTCAGGAATCTTGACTGAACCTCCAGAACTGTTACGCCCATAGTTCCCTCTTAGCATTATCCTCTAGTCTGCAAAATGTTCAGTAGTGTCTGAGTTGGTCTTCATGAAGTTCATGGGACTGAAATTCTGGTATCCACTGATATATACAGAATAATATGTTTAGATGACTTTTAGATGCCATGATAAAGTCTTCCTAATACTTTTACGGCAGGTTGGGTTAGAGAAAAAAACCCTGCCAGTATGTAATTTTTGTTGACAAGCACTTCAGTTTTAGTTAATAGTCCTAGACTTTCAGAATTGGAAAAAGCATTTTCTGATAGCCATCTAATCAAGCTTCACCTTCATGCCTTCCTAGAGACTGTTTTCTTGTGTTTTCTTAATCAGCACAGTAAGTTAGTAGATGATTCTGTGTAACCTTGTAATTTACCTAAGCAAAGAAAATTGGTCTTGAATGGTTCCAGTGGCTTTTACTGGTAGCTGTGGCACTATCCCACAGGCATTCTTCTCTTTCATATCACTTTATTGACCTAGCACTCTTGGGACAAAGGACCAAAACTTGTTCATAATGTCTGCATCCAAAGTTAGATACTAGTATTATCCTTTTGCATCCCTGGTGAAGAGTACGCAGAGTTAAGGTACCACCTTTACAGTTTTATTTAACTTATCTCTATACTTACAGTCCTTGTTGTTATGTTGTATGGCACTATTGGCTTCTATCTGCTAGTTTTAGGACATTTGGAAAAGGAAATTTTCATGAAATCTGTTATGTTCGTTCTTGAAATTGCCAGCTGTCATATTTTTTTACTAAGAGTGGGGGTCCCAGGTAAAAGTAAATAAATGTCATTACCAGATGCTTCAGCTGTAAGTGGACTGTGCTTTTTTGCAGCTCTGACTCACTTGCAATCTCTTCTTTTCCCTTCCTTTTTGTATGCTTGCTGCATGCTGCATGACACTCAGAGTGAGGATGAAGAAACGGATTACGATATGAATGACTCAGATTAAGTGTAAATGTCATGGTGAGCACTAGCTGCCCTAGGATTTTAACCAGATGCTTTTCTGCCCCATCCAGTTCCCACCCCCACTAGTGCTGTCTTTTGGCTAGTCCTGGTGGTGTGTGTGTGTTTGTGATTATAGTTGTAGCATGGTTAGCAAAGATAGACTTCCTGTTCTGGATTATTGCTGCTTTGACAGAGTAATAAGTGTTGCTTTTACAAACTGTATTGTGATTCGTTCCTTTAAAGCCTTGCTGAGAAGGAAAGTTCTTCATATAGATTGTAGGGTCAGAATTGCTTTTCATTTTATTTCACATACACCACCTTTTCTGCCTAATGGGTTTTTATGTGTAGAGGCATCTGATACAAACTTACAGTATACATTTTCAGTAAATGTTTGATTTAGCAATAATTTAGCAAACTTGACTGAAGTACAGCGTAGTCCAAAGGTGATCTTATCTGATAATTTTGAAATTAATAATTTTTTGAATTGAGATATAGCAAATACAAGTAAATAGTACGATTGTGATGCAACAGGAAACAACTCTCTGGGGAGGGATTCTTTCCACTGTTGTTTGACATCTGATACAAGATCGAGGTACTTTACAAGTCACAAGTAGAAGAGCACAAAAAAAACTTGCATCTGAAAGAACCTTTTCCTAACGTGTCTGCGAGCACTGCTCATATTTATTCTGCTCTCCAGTTTCTAGAAGATAACATACCATTGAATGTTCAGTGGTACAGTGTGGGTAGTCACATGAGCCTGTATAAATCAAAGATATTTATCATTGCATGAGATGAAACTTCAGCTTCTCACCTATACACCTGAATTTTTTAGCTGTAAAGCAGCCTTATATTTATCTCTGAAGTTTGGATAATGCCCACAAGTATATGGTGTGATTCCTGAGGTTTTCCTGTGCAGGGCCAGGATCATCACTTGATGATCCTTGTGCGTCCCTTCCAACTCAGGATATGCTATGAATCTGTGATTCTGTGAAGTTGCTTCACATGGCTGAAGAAAAACCTACATTGTTTTCTTAAGTGATGCTAACAGAAACTACTGCTACAGTAGAACAAGACCTTTTGCCAAGTCTTCAGGAATGGCTGAAGGGAATTAATCAAATCTGAAGCTTTCTTGAAAAAAGTAAACTGGCACTATGCTGGAATCACATGTAATATTCTTAAGCTGGCTGAGAGGCAAACATTCCTTAAAACACTGTTCTAGCCACAGCACCTTTATTTTGAGTGGGAGGAAATAGTTCTCATGTTCTGCTTCCCTAAGAAGCAATTGCACTCAGGCCTCTAGAATATGAGAGTTCATTCAGCATTGTTTAGAATGTATAAGTCAACTTTGGATCTGGTGCACCTGTAGGGAAAACAGAACAGAAATGTGAAAACTAGGGTTGGGACAGTCCGAAGTATGAGTACAGACTGAGTGACAGATGGGTTGACTGAAGAGGACTTGGGAATACTGATGGGTGAAAACTTGGATATGAGGCAGCAATACTTGCAGACTAGAAAATCCATTATCAAGGATTGCAACAAAAGCAGCATGGCCCACAGGTTCAGGGAAGTGATTCTCCCCCTCTACTCCACTCTCATGAGATCCTGCCTGGAGTGCTGCATCCAGCTCTGGGATTCCTACAACAAGAAAGACATGGACCTGTGAGACTGGGTCCACAGGAGGGACATGAAAATGGTCTGCGAGCTGGAATACCTCTCCTGTAAAGACAGGCTGAGAGAGTTGGGATTTTTTTTCGCCTGGAGAAGAGGAGGCCCAGGGGAAATGTTATTGCAGCCTTCCAGTACTCAGAAGAGCCTTATGAGAAAAATGGAGAAAGACTTTTTTACTGGGGCTCATAGTGAGAGGACAAGGGGCAATGCTTTTGAACATTGGGTTCAAATTTTTGAACCAGTTGTTTTTGATTGGGTATAATGATGAACATATTCTTTAGTATGAGGATGGCGAGGCCCTGGCACAGGTTGCCCAGAGAAGCTGTGGCTGCCACATCCTTGGAAGTGTCCAAGGCCAGGTTGGACAGAGCTTGGAGCAACCTGGTCTAGTGGAAGGTGTCCCTGCCCATGGCAGGGGATGGAACTTGATGATCTTTAAGGTCCCTTCCAACCCAACCCACTCTGTGCTTCTTTGATTTCCCCTTTAGTAGAGACAGAGGTTACCGAAGAAGTAGCAAGAAAAGTGTGTTAAAATATTGCCTAATATGATAGAATGTTCTGCTTTACATTGAGTTTACTGCTCAGTAAAGTGTGCAAAGTTCAGTGTCCAGATCTGGCTTAGCTTTATCTTATTGCATGTGCTCCTACAAAAAATAGTTCCAAGTCTATTAATCTTGTAAGTACTTTTTATTTTCTAGGAAAGAATGCACTCTTCTGCTTCCAATATTAAATTTGAAAGATTAGCAACATTAATAGATCGAATATTATTTTCCAGCTGCACAGGTATTTGTGTCAGCCATGGTTTTGTCTCTGTTGGATATGGTTTCACTTACTGACCACATTTGCTGGGTCAGACCGTTAGCCACTATTCTACTCCAGCACTTGTTCTCAGCTGTGACCAACAGCAAATACTTGAGGAAAGAGTCTTAAGTATGAAGCATTTATGGTGTTTACTCCTGAGACATTTCCCCACCTTCCAGTAAACCTCAGTTTAGGAATTTTGGCTTCAAGCCTTCATCCAGAAGATTGTATGGAAGCTACGATGACACTGTAACACCTTGAGTCAGTATCAGTGGCATTATCTTCTGTAAGTTTGTCTAGTCCCTTTTGAATTTATTATACAAGCAGTTGCTGAGTAATCTACAGAGGCTGGCTTTTCCTCACAGAATTCACTTGTATCTTTCCTATAGTTTCATATGAATTGCTTTTTCCTTAGTACTCATAGTAAATTATCCTCATGAAATAAGCAATGTTTGCATCTAAAAGATACCCAAAAACATGTTGTGTCCCAGGGAAAACATCTTTCTGTCTCAAGAAGCAAAAGAAAATGAAGTATCATGAGAATTTACTTGCAGATTAACATTCTTAAGTACCTGTGCTGAGTACGTTTGAAGCTTTGCTTAATGATGTATTTGGCTACTGTCATGATTGGTTCTATAGCCTGCTGTCACAGTTCTAGAGTACTTCTCAGCCCGAGGGTTAACCTCATTATTGGTGGTTGCCATTCAGTTTAGAGCAACAGCATGAAAATATTGTTGCTTGGACAACCAGTCCTAAGACTTGATCCTTTCCTCACTGGAGGAACCAAACAAAACTGAAACAGAAAAGGAGAAAAAATACTCAGACTGGAAGTAGAATAGGTGGTCTTCATGTTGTTGGTTTAAATCTTGCTGGGTTGTTCTCTTGGCCTTTGAAAACTTCCTGCATCATCTCACCCAGCGTGCCATTTTTGCACATTGTGATTTGCTATTTCATGTTTTCAGTACTAATTTGTGGAACATAATTTGCATCTGAAACTTCAGAAAGTTAAGGATATTTTACTGGAACAGGAAAAATGCAAATTAAATTAAACTTCTAATAAAGTACCCAACTTCATTTATCACACAGGACCTAAGGATCTTCAGAACTAGGATGAGGTGCAATGGCTTACTTTTTACTTTTGCCAACTCTTAAGCCTTGGTTATATTAATACTCAGTTCCTAGCAGTCTTTTAGATCTGTTTTAATGGTGTCTGATAGTAGACATTGTACATATCAATC
The DNA here is from genome assembly GCF_003984885.1 of Neopelma chrysocephalum. Classification (NCBI taxonomy): domain Eukaryota; kingdom Metazoa; phylum Chordata; class Aves; order Passeriformes; family Pipridae; genus Neopelma; species Neopelma chrysocephalum. The sequence goes on from NW_020897723.1 coordinate 4,242,084, forward strand.
TGTCTTTTTTCAGCTTTAATGTACAAACTCCAGGAATGTCCTTGAACCAGGTCCTTGACACTTTACGGGTTATCTGAAATAGTCATTATGTTGCTCTTTGACCTCCATGCTTTAGGAATGACATAGAGCTAATTTTCATTTATAGATTTTTTATTGGTCTATTTCAGATTTTGCAAGAACGAGGTTCCAGGATGTGAAGACAGTATTGAATGGTGACAATTTTTTCACTTTTATTCGAAGATGCAGTGAATTGTCACACTGAAGAGGCTTGGCTGCAAAAGGAAAAATCTGATTTAGACAATTTTTTGTTGATCTGGGTTCAACCATTTTTGTCTATAAACTGGATGTCAACTGGCTGGAAGCATTGCAAGATTACATAATGGGAATAGATGGTGTGGGAGTGTGTGTTAAGTTTTGGTTGTAGTGCATGGTCGTACTCTCTTGTGGGCTGATTGACACTGGTCATTTGAAAAGAAATGACCATGCACTCATATTTTCCTTGAAGACATGTAGCACTTAATGTCTGGTGCTGGATGACCCAATGTTGATCAGTCTGGAGATATTTTCCTACTAATTGTTGTAAACCTTAAAAGGACAATGCAATTGGTGCTACACACACTCACACACACACACACACACAAGCATTACAGCCCACAAATGCAAGTATTTGGGCCTACATTGTTTCAGAATCAGTGGCAGCCCCAGTTGACTGTGTTATACTGCACATTCCTTTTGGCTCTGTGACATACTCTATTATGTAATAACAGCCTAGGAGATCAACTGAAACTAGCACGTGAAAAAAATTACACAACAGAAAAAAGGTTTCTCTGGAGGAAGGGTGTATATATTGACTGGATTTATAGCATATTTTATCACCCAAAGGGAAGACTAAACTCAGAGAAAATGGCCTTCATCTGAGTTATTCTTGATGTTCCTTCTGTTAAAAGTCTCCTGCAAAAGTTATGCTCCAGTCTTAGCCAGATGCTTGAAAGGGGAATCAAAATTCACTTAAAATGACCAACTGAACATTCTGTTTCTTTTGAGATATTTATACTCATATGTGTGTTTGTGCTTTTATAAAATGCCTATAAGCATTGAACTATGTGGTAGAGATTTTTCTAGAGCTGGAGGTTTTACAGAAGTATGGCAGGGTAGTCCTAGGTCCTTGTCACTATGACTGGGATTAAAATCAACCTTAGTGTGAACACAAGCTCATCCAATTGAAAAACATGATTACTTTGGACATTCAGGATACCTGTAATCAACCTTTCTCTTTCTATACAGTTTCAACTATGCAGTTAAAGAAGAGTGTTTAAAAAAATCTGGTGCAGCTTCATTAGTTTGTCCTTGATGAAGGCTAATACACTAGACTGGAGCTTTTTAATACACTATGTTTTCAGCAAAATCTTTAGCGCATCTTTAAAACACTTAATGAAATGGACAGTATAAAACTCGGCTTCATTAACTTATGGAAGCAGTGGAAGGGAGTTTCAAAAAGCTACAAGATTGTTTTGAATTCTAAAGACATTACAGTTTTCATTCTCAGTAATTTCAGAATTTATGCATAAACTGTACGTTATCCTTTACTCAAAAGCCTGATTTTCAAACATCCAGGGTCTACTCTTTTTTTTTTATTACTTTTTTTTTAAAGGACTTACACATTGATAAAAGTTTGGCAGAGAACAATTTGTAAAAAACATTTCTACTGAGCAGGTTAAGCAATGGGCTAACTGTTTTGTCTATGCCTAATGCTTGAAAGGGTTTGTACTGCGTTTTGCGACTTGGATGTGGTCTGCACAGGAAGCTGCTGGCCCCTCCACAACACATACAATTTTTGTCTTTTTTTAAGAAGTTAAAACGGACTTTAATTTACTAAAAATGTAATTGTGTAGGGGGAAATGTTTATACTTTTATACTTTTTTAGGCACCCATATTTTATCAGCTTAAATTGAACACACAAATTTCCCCTAAATAGTAACAGATTATCTTGTGTATCTGAAAATAAGCATAACAGTTGTCTGTGTTAACTGCATATTAAAACATTTCCTCTGCTGCAGTATTCACTGTGTTTTTAAGCAGTATGACTCCACCAAATTCTCTGAGCTCCCCAGCTCATGGAATTGCAGCCAACCATGTTACTTGTTTTCCTGATGTGCTCTACAGAGTAATTCAGCATTGGTTTTTAATGCCTAAAATGCCTGTTTTACAATGATCCTTCTGAATCAGCATTTCTGTTTTATCTTTTATTTAACCCAAAAAAGACAGACTATTGTTTATTAAAGTGAAATTTTCCTAAATGACATCAACAAAGCATGAGTAACAAACTGAGCAAACTGAACAAATTTAGAATGTGTAAAAGAGTGGGGTTTTTTAAGTATGGGTTTTTTTCCCACTGGAGTATTTTCAGTTTTAAAACATGCTTTTTTTATGAGATTACCTGCAGTCTAGTTTACATTGTATTCGTGTCATAGCAGATTTTGGGGAAATGAGTGTTTAATCATTTTGCACTTTGTTTCCAATACCTCACAAAGATTTTAAGAAGGAAAGAGGAAAAAAAGAGAAGTTTAGTAGGCAGGTACCTTGTAAATGATTTTAAATATGCCTTTGTTTGAGACCACTTGAACTAACTACTTTTCCGTTCTTGCTACTGTCATTATTGTTTTAATTTTTGTGAACATGTGAGGCTTTCAGATAGTTGGAAATGCTATTGTCAGCCTTTTTCAAGGCATTAAGAATTGATCCCTAAATAAGTTTGGTTTCTTTTTATTTGACTTTTGCAGTTTCAATAAAGTTAGCTACAGTAACAAAGTAATTGCCTTAGAGTCCAATCCACATCACCAGGGTTTGCAAACACTGCTTCCTCTTTTAAGATCTTGCAGGATGAAGTACCGTACCAATACAGTTTAAACGGGAGTCCTTTGTTTCTTTTCTGCCATTTGGAGAGTACCTACCTGAGAACTGCCTGGGACTCTGGAGAGCTGAGGGTTCACTGACAGGCTGGAGCTGCAAAGCTGTACTGCAAACACCTGTGACCGAACTCTGAATTTACACAGCTCCTCTATTCTTACATCAGAACAGTATTCCAGGTTAGAACTTAAGATGCTAAACATGAAGAGATCATAGCGGACGGAGATAAAGCAGGAAGGGAGAGATACTAAATTCCTTAAAGGCTTTTACATGACAAAATTCTTGCAAAACTTGTTTAAAAGCTGAGAAGTTCAAATTTGCCACAGCAATTTCTTGCTTTGAGTTAGGAAACAGAGAGCGTATTGTTGGCCTTAAGTTTCCTCAGAGGCCATTTTCCTTTATCGGAAATGACATTTTTATATTATATGCTTTTGACTTCTTCAAGTGCCAAGTGAATCAGAGTTTATCAGCAATGAAGAAGTAATTCTGAGGTCTCTAAGATGTGAATGTCATATGGTCCATAATAACTGTCCAAAAGTATAGTCTGACTCAGCAGCTCCCACAGTAAACAGACAAAAGGTTACCTGGAATTTTATCCCACTCACTATGGGATTTCCATGGATTATGGCTAATTGCAGGGGGTTTATTCCACAGTAATTTAATTGTGTGTCAAAGGCCTGATTGAATTCAGAAGCTTATATTGACTCTTGACTAAAGTGTCAGTCCTCAGAATCATATACTCAGAAAATTTACAAAATGTACTGTGTTTTTTTTCAAACTCAGATAGGTTTCTTTTAATGATAAAAGTTCCTTTCATCTTGCATTGTAGGGTTAGGAAAAGATATTTCTTAAAAAAATGAAGCTCAGTGTATCCATCTTGATTTTTTTGTTTTCAGATTTTCTTTAGAGAAAGAAGTAAGAAAATCTTCTTACTTTCTTCTTTAGACAATACTTATGTAGCTCCATTTCCAGCAATGTGAATGCACAGTTATGATCAATTAGAAACAGAACTATTTCCTGCAGATAACAAAAATTGAATCAATCTCCTTTTCTCTGACAGAGGTGGTTTGTTGTTTTGTTGTGGTTTTTTTTCCCCAGGAGAAATATGAAAGCTTCTGGCAGATTAAACAAAAGAAAACTTGGTTGCAGGCATGCTTGTGGAACTAGTCTGTTGAGTAGGATGATGGTGTTATCAGAAATGTGCTTCTCAGAATGCGATTCTGTGAATATCTGTTGAGATCGTTGAGAGTTGTCAGTCTTTTTTTGAGCTGTGGAGAGCTACCACCAGCAAATTAGCATATATTTATTAAAAATTACTGGTTTTATTATTGTTACAAAAATGATCTTGGAGTGCAAAAATGCAATAGTATCTGATTCAATGAAATAACATAGAAACCGGATAACAATCATACAGGTGTACTGGAATACATTCCTTGAGAAGTACTGGGAGAAGAGTGAAGTCCTGGGCTTTTCACTAAGATCAAAGTCAAGTGAAAGAGAGTCTGGAGATGAACCCTGGAATTCTGTTCACTTGAGACGTTATAAAATCAGCAAGTGTCACTCTCATTTTATTCTCTTTCTCACCACATCAAAAGTTTCCAAGTTTTTCAAATTAACTTCTTCAATCAGCCCTGAATTATGGGGCTCTTGAAAAGAGATATTTTGTTTAGCTCAAGACAGTAGGATTAAAACCTGAGTGGTCATTGGGAAGTGTCTTTTCTAACACAACAAATTTGAAATACTTACAGTCTGAGGATGCTGCCTGTTACTTCATTATAGTTTAGACTGCAGTTATCTCCAGCTTTAAGGACAATCTTGGGATCTTACCTGGGTTTGTGTGTAGAAGTATTGATTCTTAAAATAGTATAAATATTAAGTTTAAAAAAAAGGTGGAAGGCTCTCTGAACTGTGTCATATTACTTTTCTTTTAGCTCACAAAAATCACAAGCTGTCTTTAAAGGTTTTTTACTGAACTGAGGCTTTAAAGGGCTAAATAGATATTACTGTTCAGTTTGCCTAAATGACTGTCAGAAGGAACCCTTTCCAATTTCAGTGCAGAAATGCTAAGGGCTAAAACGCTTTCCAGGGCTAATTTGAGGTTCCAGAGACATACAACATTCAAAAAGTAACTAGTCTGTTTTCTGTTCAACTCCTGGACTCTAAAATAATTTTTAGAAATGGCTGAACCAATTGCAGATATAAGTGTTCCTATATGGCTTGGAATTTCAGTATCCAGATTAGATATAGGAACACACTAGAGAAGATAGTAGACTTGCCCACGACTTTACTACTGCCCATGCTGAAATCTAACAACTTTTATGAACCACACTGCCAATGGAGAGGCTTTGAGGAAGATTCTGCCCCAGGAAATTGTCACAGAATATTTCTTCACAACTTAATTGTCCTTTACTTTAGCAGGGTCTACCAAGGCATAAACTTCTCAGAAGTTCAGTGAATAGACACTGCTGCAAATACAGGTTTCTGAACCCATCAAAGGGTTCTCCTTAGGATGTTGTGTGTTAATAACTACTATAATGACGGGAACTTTTTAGAAAGTTATTTTGCTACTTTGGGAGTGGGTGGAAGGGGAAGAGGTTCTGTGACAGTGCTCTCCTTGCCTGAGCCTAAATTTTGACCTAGGTTGTGATTTTGAGGCCTAGCCATCTGGAATGTAAGGGTTAATGTATTTATGTATGTGATTCTTGCTACTTTTGAAGATTTTCCAAAAGCTTATGCACAACTTTACTCACATTAATTTGGCTCTTGTACTTGCTAGAATGAAGCAAGTGCTAAGGCACTGTAAGAGAATCGTTGCCAATCTCTCTACTTAGAACTGAAACAAGATCACCAAACTGAAGAAGTATCAAATGGCAACTTTTTCCACCTGCTTCTACCCTTAGCCTCATCTGAACCCAGCTGTGAAAAATCTGTTTCCTGTGCACTCTCTAGAACCACCTACCCAGTTCAACAGATGTTCTTTATTTTTCTTTTTCCTCCAAATCACTGGTCTCAAAATTAGTTGTGCATCAGCTGTTTGTGCTTATATCCAAGTGGCCATACTTGCAACATGTTCTTTCCTGGATAGTGGATTAGCAATAACACTTTATTTTGTGCCAATTCATTATCTCTGAAGTGTTCTTACTGCAGCAAAATTTGAGTTTTGATTTGGTTTTAATGCATTTGCATTAGCCAAAACTCTTAGCACAGACATAGACAAGAAACTGAATCCAGGGAATTTCCCTGGAAAGAAATCTGCTAGGGCTTCCCATATAATTTGAAGGTGGTTACAGTTAACCATCACTTTTAAAACAAGCGTACAATTAAAAAGTGTGTGGGTATTTTTTTAAACTCCTTTTCATAACACTGGTGTATTGTAAACTGCATGAAATAAACCTGGTTTTTCCCTTTTAAAGTCTCATGTCTTAAATCTGGTTTTTTTCCAAATGCATTAATTAACAGTGTAATATCACTGGTAATTCCTAGTTTAGCACTTCAGATGTAAATTGTAGTTGCATATTTGTGCAGAGATTCAAAGCAGTAACATTCTCCTTTGTAAAGGAGATGTATCCTTTACTGCTGTCCCAAAGACTTGGTCACAAAAAAGTCATGTTTATTCAGATATATCAGCGGGGAAATTATTTTCCTTTGCAGTTGTTATGACTTTGCTGATCGTTCCAAGAGGAAATAGTTCTTTCTGGTATGGATATACATTTATACAAAAAAACCTGTACCAAGTTTTAACTAATCACTTTGCATCCATTTTCTTCACGCAGCTCACAAACCACCCTGCCTGATATCACAGATTTTAGAATTCACTACTTTGCTTTTTAATATAAATGCTTCTTTAGTCTGAAAAATGAAGCTAACCGAAATTGATGCTTTGCCAACAGAGTATAATAAATGTAAACAAGAAGCCACTTAGTACATGTTTGCTGCAAAAGTTTCAGAGAGAAATGGCTGAAGAAAGTAAATTATTAAGTACCAAGTACAGGTTTCTGAAATTATTCAGGAAGTTTGACAGCTGTGTCCTCTACAAGTATAGAAAAGTTCATAATTCAGTATTAGCATTGAGAAGACCATAGACTGCTGTTCTTTTCCAAACTGCCAGTAAGAACTTGAGAAGCTAAGACCCATGATTTTTAAAATCTTAAAGGCTGTACAGTTACATATGATGTGAATTTCATCTTAACAGTTTATTCAGTTTTAAATGTACATTCTAATATTTCCTTATATATCCAGCAACTTAAGTAAAATGGTGTCATTTTACTTAACTGATTTGCTGCATTTTAACTGCATTTTATTTAACTAAAATAAGTGCTAAGTACAAACATTGCTCTAATAGAAATTAACTAATAAATGTGTGCATCTGTATTTTTAACAGACTGTCTTACTAAAAGTATTTGCACTTTACAGTCAACCAGCACTACTTCCAACCCAAATTCCTACTCTTTGTATCTGTTGCTTCTACTGTCTTCACCACTGAGCAAACGTGAGAGCATGAAAGGGACAAGTGTGTACCTGAACTAGAAACCAGTTTATAAAGGGGATCTAACCAAGTAAGTAATTAACATCCTATTTGGATCTTTTAGAACTTTCAGAGTTTATCTGGAGCTAATTTTCCTCTCAGTCAGAAGTTTCACTTCAGAAAGATGAAAGTGACCCTGCATATTCATCTTTCAGTGGGCTGAGGTCTTGCCTGGTAGTAATAAACACATAGTCCATATTTATGTGATGTTCTCCAAGACTGCAGTCTTTGCAATTTCATGAGATAGATCTTGTCAGCCGAGTGGGAACAGTTTCCACTGCTTTGGGTAATATCACTGAAATTGCTGGGAAAGGTGCACGGGGGGGGGGGGTGTTTGTCCTGGGCCGCCGTGGACGTTTGCTGCCGGTGAAAGTTTTTTCAGCCAGAGGGACCTTCAGCACACGCTCTGACTAGGGCTGATTCAAATCTACGTGATTAGTTATTGAGACAGTCAATTCTAGAGTTACCAAGAAGCCCTTTGGACTGTAACAGTACCCAGCACGCAGTTCCAGAAGCACCGACACAGCGCAGGGCCCGGCTAGGCAGAGCATCCGGGACTAGAAATATTTCCATTAAAATTAGAAATATAACTCAAAGACGAGATCAGAATGTGACTCATACTCTGCCACTAAAAATGCGTTCTTCGAAACCGAAACCAAACAACCGCCCGCTAAAAACCCTCCAAAACCCGAAGAGACCCGAACCCCGCACGAGCATCACGTATCCAGCGCGCGGCCGGAGCCCACCCCGCCCCCTCCCATAGGCCGCGCCGCCTGCCCATCACCAGGGCAAGGGCCCATCCTCCAATCAGAAGCTCTGCTGAGCACAGTGGGCGGGGCTCGGGCAGACCGCGCGCTCCCGCCCGTTGTGGGACGGGGCGTTTTCAGCGTGCGGGCGGGTTCCGCAGCGCAGGAGGTGAAGGTTGCTTCAGTTTTCGGTCGGGACTGGCGAGAGCTAGGGGCGCGAGGAGGGAACGGTCCTGGGAGAGCCCCGCTTGGATTCCTGCCGGCGCTTCGTGCTCAGGCATCGTCCGGGCACCTCTGGGTCCTCTGTCGCGAGGGTGCGTAAAGCGTGGCGAGTGGCGGGCGGCGCGGACGGGTCGGGCCGAGGGACACAATAGTGCTGTCACGCTCCGCTCCCGGGCGAAAGGGAGGGAAACTCCGGCGTGGAGACAAAAGGGGGGGGGAGCGGGAACATCCGGGTCACTCGCGCGGCCTCGATCCGGGACACGCGCGGCGGCGGCGGCGGCTCTCGGTGAGGCCCGGCCGGGAGCGGGGCTGGGAATGGGAGCGGGGCCGGGAGCGAGGCCGGGAGCGGGGCGGGTGCGGGCAGGGCCGACGGCTCCTGCCTGCGGCGGGCCGGGCCGGGCCGGGCCCGGCGGCCGCG
>NW_020897723.1:4255901-4286827 GCF_003984885.1 Neopelma chrysocephalum
GCCGCGGGCGTGCGGGCCCGGCGGCTCCTGCCCTGCGGCCGGGCCCGGAGCGCAGCGCTGCCCGCCCGCGGCTGCGAGTGCCCCGCGGGTCTCGGTGGAGGAGGTCGCCCAGGAGGGCCGGGAACCGCCGGGCCTGCGCGAGCCGGGCCCGCCCCGCCGGGCGGGCCCGGGGTGTCCCGTGCAGGCCTCGGGCCGTCCAGCACCGAGTCCATCGCCGCGCGGCATCTTCTGTTGTTCTCCGTGCGGCTCCGGTCGCCGCTTGGCCTTTTCTGCCTTTTTCTTGTCGCAGGCAGAGGAGACTTTCTATCCCAGTCCAGAGTTGGCTTTGATTAAACCTCAGCCCATGGCTTTCTCCACCCTTCTGAAAAATAAAAGTCTGTACAGTTTGGGAGCAAACTACTCCCATAATAATTTGATCCTATGTCAGTATTTAACCTGCAAAGTAAAAATGTGAGGCTGGTAATCTGAACGTTTTGGGATTTAGAATGAATAAGATCTGTTGGAAATTCTTGAAATTTAAAGAGCGTGTTTTTGATGTATTTAGAGATTTTTCTGTGGCACGAGAATGGTTCTTTGCAAGAATTGCATTTTGTGCGTGGCAGGAGGTTGTTCTTCCCATAAGAGGATGTAGATGGGGAAGATGTTCTGTAATGGAACACAAAAGTTTGCACCTATGATGAGTGTATTGGTTTTGTTTTGTCCTTTTTCCAAAATAGGCAGTAACGGCAGCAGGGATAAGCAACTGAGTAAATTTGGAAGTTTCAATTAACTTTCTGAATTGATAGGGGACACTGCTACCTCTTAATGGCAGGGTGTGTTTGGGGGATTAAACTCAAATAAAATGTGAAAACTGGTCTCTTAGACTTGTCTGGCATGTACAAGGTAGGGTTGATAGGCTTCCTCTGGTGCAGAATCATTTCCAGTGATGTGACACATAAATAGATGGGGATATAGAGAGTAAATATTGGCAGTTTGTTAACAGATTGCTTTTGAGGGGATGCTTACCTAATGGAATCTTAATTTTTGAAACAGGCTTTCAGTCTTCTCTGTCTATTTTCTGGTAAACTGTGATGAGGTTTTAGGTGCTTGTCTGCCCACGTCAGTATAACTGAAGCCTGGGGGAACCATACACATGAAGCCTGTTGTCTCTCACATACACTGAAACTTTAAATGTAGTCTGTCAGTGCTGAACTAAGTAAAATGCCTCAAGGTTTGAAAAGATATTTGTAGAACACAAGCAAATCTTTAATGTACTAGGGCAGAGTATAGTACATAATGAAAGCAGGATGCATGGCCTGAAAACTGAGGGGTTTGTCTTGAAAAGTTATTTGATTGGCCATGTTCTGTAGGACATACACTGTTTATGTGCCCTGTGAGAAACTGGCATTTCCCTTGGGGTACATGTAATTAATTGGCTGTTAGCCACAGGAAATGGAATTCATGTATTCGAAAGCATCCTGTAATGTGTCTTTTTGGCAGAAAAGGTAGCTGATTTACTAAACTAAATCAGCTACCATTTGCTTATAAACCATTTGGATGGTTTATAAGCAAAAAATAGTTTTCTCAAACTGTGATGGGAAGGTTGGTATTACTGGACCACCAGATACCAACAGCGCAACTGAAATCTTGCTGTATAGTCAGTAGTTTGTTTACATCTGTTGCAAGTGTGTGGGCTCACAGCATATTTAGAATGACTCCATGTATAATTTGGTTAAGGGAGAGGGGTTTTTTTGTTCCACTTGTACCTTTTTCAGTGGGTCCGTATCTCCTGCGTGTGAACAGACTAAAACCCAAAGTTGTGTACAGTTTGTGTTGACTAAGTCCTGCAAATCTTCTGACATAACTCAGATACAGGTGCATGTGTTGGGAATTCTAGAGGAAAAATTGAACAATATAGGATTTTTGTATGTGCATGTTCACTGAGTGTTAATGGTCCCTTTTAAAAAGCTTTATCTGATGTTAATTTAGTTGCTAGTTTGAAGGTGAAATTAGGGATTATGGCCCCGCATGCAGAACTGACTGTAAAAAAAAAAAAAAATTAAAAAGGCTGGAAGAATGGATTTGAAATATCCATTGTCCTAGGAACTGCATAAAATGCTTAATCTGGTGCTTTTAAAGAGCTACAATTGATATAGTAATTGTAGACTGCAATACTCTTAATAAGTAATGTACATGTTGAGAGATTGTAAAATTTTGCATAACGCTTAACCAGTGTTTGTTTCAGTAGAGTGGTAATACTACTTTCCTTAATTCTGTGAGGTGGTTAAGTGTTCTAACAGTAAGAGAACAAAGAGTTCTACTCTCCTGGCTGTCATAAAAGCTCATGAGCTACATGTGGAGTTGAGAACAAGTTGGCCTGACTTCTCCCACTGCCAATTATCAGCTGTTAGGATGGGTAGAAGTGCAGCTGGAAGGAGGATTAAAAACCTTCATTGGTGTTTATTTTGACCATGTAGCTAATGAAACCCTGAATTTAGATAATTTGACAATGAAAAGTAAACTCTTGCTTCGAGGACTGTTCTGGGTAAATGGAGAATCCTCCCCTGTATTTGAAAGCACCACTCGTGCAACATCGTGTCTGGAACTGCTCTGTGTCATGCAGCAGTGACCTGTGCTCTGCATGTTTCCTCTGCAGCCTTGGTCACCATGCTTGGCTGTTACTGAGGCAGTGAAGGTGCGGAGATATCGTTCAGTTGATACTGGAATTGAAAACCTGTCTTGTGGAATGAGCCACTGGTTCTTCCTTAGCTCAGTTCTGTATTGCTGTCTGTTCCTGCTGTTTTCTAGAAGTTGTATAGTGGCATCACTGCAAAAGTGATGTGACTTTGCTAAGTTCAGTGCCTGTGTTGCTTTTGTGTGGAATACCGGATTTCAAAAGGAATTTACCCTAAAAGTAACATTTCTTATTCCCATTTGCCAGAAATGGGAGAAGTACAGGTGTTTGGCCACAGAGGAAAACCATTCCTGATGTGGTGTAGGAAGGAAATAGAGACATGTTTATCAGTTGCACAAGTAGGAAGTCTGAGCACTCTTCCCATTACTTAACAGAGTTTGTGTTGTCAAGCTGCTGTCAAAGTTGCTTCTGAGATGTAGTTCAAATATAAAGCAACAAGGTAAGGATAGAATTTTGTAGGTCAAGTCCAGTAACTAAGAACTTGATGACATGGGAAAACTTGATGTTATTCCTGATGTTAAATTCTGCATGCTGTGCAAAAACATGTCTTCAGTTTAAACAGTTACAGAACTGAAAATCAGAGGCCATAATAATTCCTAAGTGAGCAGAGCTTATTAACAAGTAATATAATGTGTTGTTTACACTATAAATAAAAGTTTATACTAAAAGCAATTACTTTTGTTTTAGAGGGACTCTGAATATGTCTGGCATAGCTCTTAGCAGACTTGCACAGGAGAGAAAAGCCTGGAGGAAAGATCATCCATTTGTAAGTATAAGAACTGCCAAATTTCTGACTCTGCAGCTGTTTTGGTGTTCTGGTGATGATTTTTCTTTACCTTGATAGGATTTCTTTAAAATTAATTTTTTTAATAAAAAAAAAGCTGCTTAAAAACTATGTAGTGCAAAAAGAAGTAACTCTGTGTAAAGATAAAATATGTCATGAAGTATTTTAAGTACATCTTCTAAAATCCTCACCCTTTGGCTTTTTGCCTTAATTCAGGGATTTGTAGCAGTACCTACAAAAAATCCAGATGGCACAATGAATCTAATGAACTGGGAGTGTGCTATTCCAGGAAAGAAAGGGGTAAGACTTACTATTCTCCTAACTTCTTATTTATGGTGAAAAGTAGCATAAATCTACTCATGCATTACGCCAACAATAGAGAATATAAATTACATTTAGTTTAATAAAAATGCCTAGATCCTGCTGCTACTTTAAAATCCAAGTGCAGTGGGGTGAGAGTATTGGACAAAATACACCATGAGCCTGTTCAACCTGACCACCTTAAGAATAAAAGTTTTCAGAGGAATGTGTAAGAATCTTGCATTGAACAAACTGGAGGTTGTCTTCTGCTTCATGTCAGGGGGGTTTTTTGTGATTTCAATTTTTACTAAATGTTGTTTTAAGCCTTAAAAGTTGAAAGTAATTACTACCAAAATGTTGCCTCTGCTGGGTTAACTCTGCTAGGTTAACTGCCTCTGCTGCTTAATAGTGAGATCCTTCAGAGAAGTGCACCATTTTTATCTTTTTGGATTTCATGGTAAATAATTTGTGTTATCTACATGGAATCTCATTGCCTTCCATTTTATGGAACTTTCTCTTTTGTATTGGGGAAAGAAGATAGAGCTCTCTAATAATGTTTCTTTTTATCTGATTTCACTTGTGCTTCTGTGTCCCTTTCCTTAAAATAACAAGAAAGGAAAAAGTCTGTAGCTATCAGAGTTGTTAATTTTTATCAGCTTGATCTGGTTCTGGAGGATAGGACAAATGCAAGCTTTCTAGTGAAAATAATCATTAATGTGTGAAACTTAATTTTTTTACACTGTCATTATAAAAACTCCTTCTAAGCAGAATCTTTTTTTTATTTTTCAAGATGTTATTTAGCATGTAGATATTATTCTTGAATTCATTGGATGCAGTTGTTTCTTCTGAGATACTACTATTAATTAGTTGGTGGTTTTAATTCTTTGGGTCTTCAGTGTTTTGCATTGGACGTGGGACTTTTTTGCCTTCCCTGTTCTACTGCGTTTTGCAAACTTGTTTAAATTCCCTTATGATCCTGTTTCTTAGCTTCTGAGAAGACACTGTGTAGGCAAAACCTGCAGCTTCTGTATTGCTGCCTCAGTTTAATGCTGAAGGTGGCATTGCTGTTACAGTTACAGCTTAGTTTTAGTAGTTGTCTGCACAACTCAAGTTAGTTCTTAAAGAAGCACCTACAAATAATTTAACAATGTAAGGAAAAACTCATCCCCTTGTGTTCTGCTAAAGCAAGAATATCCCGTATAATTTATGTACCTTATCAAGATGTCACCTTTAAATACTTCTGTAAAATTTTCACGCCATACCAAATCTTCATGGTACTGCTTTGAAGTTTTGTAAACCACAAAATGGAACAAGCAAGACCTTAGAGGCAGCTTCTTGCTTACTAGAAAATGTGTCACGCCAGGCAAAGATCAGTTATGCTGATATGATTTCTACTATTAAAAAAAAAAAGTGTTTTTACTCAAGTAAAAATGCTGTCTCTAACAAGCAGCAGCATGACTTGCTCATCTCTACGAGACCAAGCAGTTGGCTATTGCCTTTATGCTGTGCTGCAGCTGCTTCCCCTGAGATGAGTAGTTGAAACTACTAAAATGCTTACTTGCAGCCAGATCAAAAATAGAAGTGGTGTTAGTCCTGGGTTGGATATCTCCATTCACTTTTTTTTGACAGCAAATCACTTGTGAACTACCTAGAATTTGACTCAAAGAACATCTGCAACTAGTCCTTTAATGCAGCGTGGTCTTGGTGCCACTGCTGTCACGCTGCTGTCTTAGTGAGGCCTTTGAATGTCCGGTCTCTTTCACCCATAAAGTGTGTTGCTCTATCAGAAAGATAGTAAAAACTTTGTCGACTGTTCTTGTCCTCCTACTTGAAGAAATTATTAAAAGCTATTTGTCTTCCCCTGAGACTGAAAGCAAACAGAACAGGTAAAGTTTATTTTGTCAAAAGCTCCTGTTTTCTAAAGAGGGACTCCTCTGACAAGGTATGGAGAATAGATTTTTCTAGTTGTTGACAACTGACTACAGCAGTTTAGAACAAGTTGCTTAAATACACTATAGCAAATGTCATCAAACTCATTCACTTTTTAAAATGTGGTTATCTTATTATTTCCTAGTATGGCTTTTTTGCTGTTCTAGCTTGAGGCTTTGCATAATAAATACCAATCACAATGGAATGGTTTTGGTTTTTTCCCTGTGGATTTTTGGGATGTTCTGTTTTGGTGTTTTGGTTTTTTCTTCTTTCAGCTAAAAACCACACATTTCAGATAGGAAAGAATTAGGAATTTCCTCCTAAGGTAGTCTTCAAACATATCTGTCTGCCCGTGAGGATAAGATTTGATCACTTTTTGCTCGTAAGATGTGAGGCCGTCTTCACTCCAGTTGTTTTAGTGAATGAACTCAACATGCACTTCCATTGCAGTGTTTACATAGCAAGGGCAAGTTACAGAGAAGTGGTCTGAATTTTACATCTGTAATAATATTTTCTGTATTTCTACACTTCTTACCAGAACTCAGTTTGTCAGAAGATGGGTTTTTTTCCTTGTTTACATGTTTTGTATATTTGAGACAGCCTTTTTGTCTATTGCTAGATGTTTTTTCTTGTCTACGTGACCCTTTTGATTAGTACTGTCCTACTTGGTTTACTCTGTGCCATGGGAACTGTTCCTATGAGTGCTCTTCCTGGTTTTGGATAGGGATAAAGAGCTTCTTAGAATTTCTGTTTTACAAAAAGCTGGAATCTGAGACTGACTCCATGCTACCAAATGCAGACAGGGCTAGTTTAGACTAGTGGACCTCATGTGACTGTAGCAATACTACAGTGCTGTCCACATTTTTTGTTCATTTGTGGATTTATTTGCCATATTCTCATAATAGAAGCCATTTACATCCACGTGCTTAAGGGGCGTATCCATATCCCATCTTCTCAGACTTAAGTGGGGGTACAACAGCCCCTTCTTCATTGCATGTGTGAAACTTGGAGAGTATTCTGTTCTTATGTACTATGAAAATTTTACTTTTATATGGAATTACTGGGGATGATCCTGACTCTTGTTGATGACTCAGCAGCACTTAGTAGCTGTAATGAAGAAAGAAACCCCTGCTTTTCCACTTCAGTTTCTTACGTAGTAGAAGTAGGATAACTCTCCTCGGTGTAGACGGGGTGCTGCAGTGTAGGACAGCTCTTTTCTACTGTGTAGCAGAAAAATGTCTTGTGCTTGCCTGAGAAATGGTATTCTTGGTAAGCTGCTTGCCACAAGCTTGACTTTTCCTTGCCGTAACCTAAACTTTACCTTAAATTTTTATAGACACCATGGGAAGGAGGCTTATTTAAACTACGTATGCTTTTCAAGGATGACTATCCTTCTTCACCCCCAAAATGTAAGTAAAATTACTGAAAACCATGGGTTTATTAGAGAAGTGTTGAACTAATACATGAGATTCTACAAATGGTTATTACTTTCTTACAGTTTTGTGGGGGTTTGTTTGGTTTTGTTTGTTTGTTTGTTTTTTAAGGCACACTGCTCTCCCCCTCCAGAGTCACCACTTTGCATTAAAAAAGTTGTGATGAAATCAGTCAAGTGCTCAATATAACAAAATTGGGAGGGGAGGGAGATTGCTGTGTGGGTTCCCTCAGAGTTTGATGCAAGCATTGCTTGAAGTGTTCATTACATGATCAGCACTCCTTGGCAGCTGGTAGGTAGGGATGCTCAGGCCAAATCCCTTTGCGTATTCTTACTGCTAACTTGGTCTTCTCAGCTAAGAACTCAGAAGACAAGAACTTAGTGAAAAAGAAGGTTCCATAACTTGAACCTTATAATCAGCTTGCTCTAAACCATGAATCTGCTCTTTTTCTGCTACTGTGCGTAACAGAGATATTCAGATACCTAATTTCCATATTAAGTTTTGGAATTGAATTTTCCTTACACGGTCTCAAAACTTTCATACTGTAGAAACCTGAAAACATCTATTGCCTTGTGTAGTTTCATGGTTCTTGAATTGGCTGCCATCTCAAAGCAATGACAGTGATTACAAAGGGCTTTTTTGACAGCAGTTGATCTGTCATCACATTTGCATATTTTAGCTCTATCAGTTGTCTTGGCTACTCGTTTTGATTGTTACCACCTAAATACATGTGGCACAGGGGGAAACATCCCTTTTAACTAGACAATATTTAACGTTATTATCTTGAGAAATACCAGTTATCACATCCTGAAACTGTTAAATGAATTGTCATGCCTTAATATAAGATGTATATGTGACTGGTAAGACTCCTTGCCAATGCAGCTTCTGAGGTACCACTGAACTTTACTGAGCAGCAAGATTGTTATGTCATGTCAATACTTGTGATGTTGGATGAGAAAACTGCACTAACATGCAGATATTTCATATATTGCTAAAGAAGTGTTTATTGCTTTACTCAAGATGGTGGCTGTTGCATTTAAGTCCTGTAAAGATTAAAAGAAATGCCAGAATATAGATTGAGTGGCAGAAGGAAAGCCGCACAAGCCTTAAGTCAGTCTTGCAAGTTAAACTTGGTTCCTCTTGTTCAGTGCATCTTGATAATACACAGGAAAAGTGAAACTGAAAGAAATGCTAGAAACTTAAGTCTTTCTTGTATGAAAGTTTCAGTTTTAAAGTAAGGAGAGAAAAGATGAGTGAAGGGCCATATCTTTTCTTTATAATAGTAGTATGTGAGGCTGAAAAGGCAGAACTGGTTTTAAAAAGTCGTTATCACAAAGCTACTACAAATTATTTTGTCAATTTCCATTCTTAAACCAGAAGATTACTGGTCAAAATTATTATCTTAGATTGCCTGGATTGATACCACAGATGTGATGAAGTTCCTGCTTAGGTGCAGGCTGAGCCAAAAAAACCTCTGACATAATTAGCTGCAGAAATCTGTGGGGGTTTTTTTTTGGAGGCATGGGGATCTCTTTTGCCAGTGTTGGTTTGGGGTTTTGTTTTCCCCCACTGATCTAACCCAACTCTCTGATCTTCATCTTAGCACTGCATGCAAATAATTCTCTCTTCTTTATCAGGTAAATTTGAACCACCATTATTCCACCCAAATGTGTATCCTTCAGGCACCGTGTGTCTCTCCATCTTAGAGGAGGATAAGGACTGGCGACCTGCAATCACAATTAAACAGGTCATTGGTTGTACTTACACTTATTCTTTGCCCTTTTATTTGCATTGTCTGCTTATCTGATGTGAATGTAAGATGTTCACTCTGTGTTTCTGTAGTTGATTTCTATGGGTTATTCAGTGAATATCTTTCAGTAATATCTATGCCTATGTTACTTCTACTCCTTTTTCCACAGATCTTGTTAGGAATACAAGAACTTCTAAATGAACCAAATATTCAAGACCCAGCTCAAGCAGAGGCTTACACAATTTACTGGTAAGTATCTTTGTATATTAGCTTGAAAGCTGTCATATTGCATACAGCTCTCTGTTACTTAGGAGCATAACGTGGAAATGTTTTTAGGAATGATCAGGGGAATTTTCTTACCTTCATGACTGTATCCTGTAGAGATGCCTAGACTATGCTAACCTTGAAGAAAATGGTAACCTTATGGTAACCAGGCTAGTGGAGCTTTTAATAGCAACACAACAGCAATAAAGTGTGAAGACTCCTTCAGTTAGATTATGATTCTCATCCTGGTTCTAACCCAACACAGAATCCTTTCCCCTAAAGGCTGAGTAGTAGTAATGAGGCATAATGGTGTCATGAGACTGAATTAGGTGACAAGAAACATTTGTCAGTCCAGGAGTAATTTACTTCTCTCCAGAAGTGAGAGCTGTGAGTGCTGTAGGAAACAGGGTGTTTTGTGAAAATTACATTTCCCAAAAGAAAGGATTAGAAAGTACGGAACACCTGTAGCTTTAGCTGAATGAAGTTTGCATTTGTTGGGAAAGGTGATAATTTGTGAGCTAAAAAGAACTTTTTTTTTTTAAAGGCTTAATAACTTTCCCACCTTTAAAAGTGGACGGTTGTTCTATATCTTTAGGGGAGCAAAACAGTTTAAACGAATGCTTTTGGCACTGACAGCTACTGAAATAATGACCAAGATAGAAACGTGGAATTACCATTCTGGACAGAGGAGGCCTCCATGAGATTGCCAAGTTTGAAAAATAGCATTGTATGAGACTGCACATACAAGCTGTGTCAAAAATGTCTTTTTATAGGATACTAGTGAAAAGGAAACATAGGGATGGGTAGTGTGGCTTGCATTTAATTGAAGGCTTCACTGAATGTTATTTTTTTAAATACTTACTGAAGACTTGATGGAGCCAAGTGCATACAGAGGACAGTTAAGTGGCCAGAGTTGCAGGGAACACCTTTGGGAGCCAGGAATGATGAGGCAGGCCTCATCAAAAAAAAGCCACTCTGAGGGAATATTGGGCAGGAATAATATAGTGTTATACATGTATAACATGTATTTTTTTAATCACCTCCCACACACATGTGTGGGAGTCTTGGCTAGTCTTGTTTCTGCTTTAAGTCCTTCTTGGGGGGGAAAAAAAAATCTATTGAGATTAAACTAGTACATGATTTTTGTTGCTTCAAGTATATACAGTCTTCCATTTATCTTTCTTCATGTCTCTTGGACATGCATAGTATTTTAGATGGGTTCCTATAATTTTGCAGTCTGAGAGTGTGTCTCTCTTACTACTTAGTGAGTAACTTGTACACAGAGGATTGTGCATGCATCTGTAATGTGGCATAGTTGGTCAATTCTGGGGAAGATGCAGCATTGTTTAAATAGATGTCTTTAAGTCGAGTTTCTAATTTTCCAAGAATAAACTTTGTATTTAAGATGAGAATACTTGTTCTTATTCTCAGGATTGCTTTGGTACTGTCGTTCTGTAACTCTCACACTCCTGATGCGCTCACCTGCTTCCCCCTCTGCTGCAGCCATGCAGGGTCTACTAGGGAAGGCATCCTTCTGGGTGGATTCTGTGGGTGTGAGACTTAACAGCTACTCTGTGTTCTTGTATGACAATGCAATATAACTTATAGAAAAAAAAAATAAAGTTTGTAAATATGTATAGAATATCTTCAGTCTGGATCTGACCAAAATTGGTTTCATTTCTTTTTCCCCCTTAACTTGTCAAGTTCTGAGGATATAATTTGCTGCCTTTCTTTGTTTTCACTGCAGCAAACCTTCATAGCTGAAAGTAAGTTAAATTTCCTGCAAAGCTGTCTGCAAAATCTAGTCACTGTAAACTACCTTTGGCACAAGAGTAATGGTAATGAATTTTTGCTTAGCTCTTGACTGACAGCTAATACAAAATGGACAACTGAATGTAAATGGATGCTCTACTAAGCTATTACCATTCCTTGTTGGCCCAAGAATAGAAAACAAAGAACTTGCCCTTTTACATCTTGAGTCTGAGGCTTAATGACTGGGCATAGTTCCCTCAAGTAGTACTTGCTTGTTTAATCAATCCTGTTGCAAGTATGGTACGCTTAGTGAACTATGTTGAGCTAGCTTTTTTTTTTCCAACTGAAGATTAGGATCCTAACCCAAAGCTATGAGTCAAGGTCTGCAGAGATTTCAGGCTGAAATTACCACACCATTATTTTCCCATTTTTTAAAGAGTAGTTCCATTCTCTCTCCACAGCAGTAAAGACGATACTTTAAAATCATTTGAAGTCCACCAGCTGTCAGTGAACTGCTCTCATCAATGACTTTGTGCTGTTAGTATACTGGAATTTGTTGTTAATGACCTCATGTCTTAACATGAGTGAGGAGTGGAAAACTTAAGTTGAGATGAATGAGAATGTTTGCACATGAGATACAGCTGGCCTTGAGAAAGAGCAGGCACAAACCTGTTTGCAGAAGCAGGTATAGTAAGAAGTCAAATAGTGCAGTCATTTGACAACAGGTGATGTTTGAGAAGTGATGAGTTGAACAGTACCATACTTCTATCTGAATTATTAATGGTCTAGAAAAGCCTTTAATCTATTGTAGTGTTCAGTGAATTCCTATCTGATGGTTTTGCCTTCAGCAAAGACTTATTCTTCTATTTCTCTTCAATATGAAACTAATGATTTCTCCAGCTGTAATTACCCTTTCTCTTTTCAGCCAAAACAGAGTGGAATATGAAAAGAGGGTTCGAGCACAAGCCAAGAAGTTTGCACCATCATAAGCATTTGTCATGCAGCATCTTAAAAAGGAAGGGATTGGTTTGGCACGAACTTGTTTACAAAACTTTTGCAAAATCTAATGTTGCTATGTACAATTAATATCCACTTAGGGGAGGGGGTTGTATGTGTGCCATTTTCCATATTCGCCACTTGTATACAGTTCTAAATTTGCTGAATTGCCCCCAGTTTTTTCATACAGGGTCTCTTCCTTCAGTCTTTTGTATTTTTGATTGTTATGTAAAACTTGCTTTTATTTTAATATTGATGTCAGTATTTCAACTGCTGTAAAATTATAAACTTTTATACTTCTATAAATTCACTAGTATCTCTAGTTACTTTGCTATCTGATGCAGGCATGCTTTAAAATGTTAGAACTGTATTTAGCCTCTAGCTGGCTGTATGAAAAAAATCATGCCCTGCACCCCCTTCCCTCCCTGAATTTGTTTTTTTCTATCTTTCAGAAACTAGGTTGTTATTGCTTAAGAGCCTCCGAGATCCAAAGTTAGCCAGCATCCTTATTCTGCGTCACTTCCTTTGTGTTTATATGGCATTCTGTCTGTGTTGCTGTTTAGAGTAAATAAACTGTTTATATAAAGGGCTTTGTTTCATTTATCTTCATTAAAATGATTGAGAGATTGCCATTTAAGTGGCTCTGAACACAATTCAGTGCAAGTCCTACCTTTAAGGCCTGTGATGCTGCACTTACCTTTTGTTTAGATGGTGTCTTCATTTGTTTTCCCTGCCCCAACCCCTAACATGAATGTGGCCCTTCACTGTGTGGTATCTGCAGCAAGTCACCTCTGATCAGTTCCTTTAGGCAGCACACTGAATTCTGACTCACTGGAGACCAGTTGCTTACTGTGCATCATCATGGGATCAGCAAACTGGTGTGACCACGTTAGCATAAGCATTAGACTGATATGAACAATAATAGAAGCCATCCAAGGAGTTTAAGGGGACCTACAGAAACTGGAGATTTTAAATGGTTTTGTTTATCAAATAATTCTGTGCCTTATTCCATATGTCAATGTATATAGCTTTTAGGACAAGGACGTGATCTATGCAATGACAGTTTCCTTTTGTAAAGGAAATCAGTTAAATTATGTAAGTTATTTTCATGTATGTCAAGATGATATGCCCTCTATTAAACTTTCACTGCCTTTTTTAATTGTATTTTTTAGTCAAAATCATTCTGCAAAACAAATTAATTGTTAAAAGCTTTGTTCCATTTGAGCTATAGCTTCTTCAAGGCTTTTGTTATTAAAAAATGGCTATTGCTCAAGACTTAATCTAAGTGTTTTACAGCTCAGTTCTCAGATCTGTTTTGCTTGTCTGCATTTGATTGCTATGGCTTTATAATATAAAAGTATTCCTAAATTAGAATTGCTAACACCCTCATTATTCTCAGTTCTTTAAAAATTTTGTAGGATTGCTTTGTCACTATCTATCTGGAACAGCTCATTTGGAAAAGACTTCATATGGGTGGGACAGTGAGTCGTTCAGAAACTGAATCAAAGGAAGAGTTTCCCTGCTGAATTAATTTATTTGTGCTTCTTTTTTAAAATTTTTTTTTAAAGGCAGATTGAATATTTGTACCACTCAAAGTGCTGCTGTTACTCTCAGCTCTAGCTCCAACAGGGCTGGCATTTAGTCTCTGTAGTGGTAGAGAGTTAAGAGGAGAAAGTCTTGCTGTGACTTGAAGAACTTTGATCTGAGGTGAGTCTACAAATTGCCCTTAGTATCTCCAATTCTAGTGAAGGGTTGCTGAAGTTTAGGTTTAAGTAAGTTTCAGTTGGGTGCTAGAAACTTCGGAGTATTCCATTTAAATGTACAGAAAAAACCTGCTACTGGCTCACTTTCACTGTACAAACTGGCAGCATGTGGAAAAGTGGCCTAAGGTGCAAGTGCTGGTATGAGTCTGACTCAAACCTTTAAGGGCCAGACAGTGTGTATTTGTGACTTGGTGCAGTGCTCTTGGAGTGCTGAGAATGCACAGAGACAGCACTGCTGAACCTGCCATCTGAAATTTATTGGTACAGTTTTGAATATGAAGTCCCAAAACATGGTGTTGCTTAGGACTGTATGAGAGTAAACAGGAGCAGTAAAGTTACTGAAGACACACTGAGATGTTAAAGGAATTCCAGGAAGCATTTTTTTCTTTTATGAGCTTAGGCAGTCAGTTTACCCTAAACTAGAAGAAGTAGTTGAAATACATATGGCAGGTTCAAGCCTGCAAAGTCAGAGGCACCTTATACGGCAGGTCCTCTGAACAAGGCAATAGCTTAAGTCATGTTTTCCTGTTGAAATGTAGCCCAGCAGTTAAAAAGGTTTACCTAATATACCATTAGGTAAAAATAATCCCTATAAACCACTTTCCAGACATGTTGATTAGAATAAAGGGAATTTTTTTTAACTTGTTACTAAGCTTCAGGCTCCTTACAAAATAATTAACATTCCATAGTTACCTAAAAATTAAATAACTCTAGAGCTCTCATTAAAAGACCTATAAACCCACACAGAGACTGAGATTTGCTAAGCACCAAGTTACAGGTGAACAAGACACACTTAACTGTTCACAATGAAATTTCTTTATGCAAGATGTTACAACTCTTTGGGATTACTGGGGATGTTTTTAATGTTCTTCTGGTAGGTGGAGGTTTTTGTTTCTTGAGGAGGGTTGGGTTTGATTTTTTTTTTTTCACTTTTCAAATAGCTGATTTATTGGCAGCTGTTGCAGTAACTTTACAGTACCACGATCTTCTGGACTGCTCTCATCACTGCTTTCACTGCTTTTGGTGGCATCCTCTGGAGTGCTCATGCTGTCCTCCTCAGAGTCTTCCTTGCTTTGTGCTAGACTGGAAACATTTTTCAGGATTATAAAAGCAAAATAACTTATAATAAGAAAAACTAGTATTTAAATTAAATTTCATTACCCTGGGGAACTGACTGGCCTGTTGGGATTAGAATACTCTTTTCCTGAGTCAACATCAAATGGATCTGGAAAAAGGAAGAAAAACTGCACATGATGAAAAAGGCATATTTTAATCATCTGCCCTCATTTTCATAGATTACTGGCAGGGAGGGGAAGGCCTAGGAAGTCTGGTTCAGTCTTTCTGTTAAGTTTACCATAGTTGTTTGATCAGAAACCAGGGGAGGTGGGGAAGAGAGGGGAGGTGGCTTAGACAGCTGGGGAGAACTGTTAGCACAGAAAAGTCAAACAAGGCATGATAGCTGAAGTACATCCAGAAAGTGCATAGGTTCAAGTGTGCTTTATTTGGCATAGTCGTGTTGCCCCTTAAGAACTGGCTTCAGTTTAATGTAACTAGTTAGGTTTCCACCAAGAAACAGGGTGGTTTCATTCCATCCCGTTCCAGTGCGTAATGACAAAGAGATCAAAGTTCAGAGCAATTTAAGGCTGTTGACTGTCTCCTTACAGTGTGAGCCCCTGGCCTGTTTTATGGGGCTTAACCACTGTGACAGGAAAATGTTAATTAGGAGCATCTCTTTTCATATGTTCTTGATTATTTGATTTGTCTTTCTTTGTGCTGTCTTGAATAAGACCAAGCAGTCATCTGTGAATATAGCTTGAAATACTGGGATTCCAATAACTTACTGGAAGAATTTGGGAATAAACTACTTGTACTTATTACAGATGATTTTAATTATCTTGATAAGTCTAATTTGAAACATCTTGATTGGGGACTATATAAATATGTTCACTGAAGGTCTTTCTTAGGTTTATGTGTAATTAATTTGCTGTCAGACTGTATGGTTGTATTTTTATTATAGTTCCTTCTCAATTACTAGTCCTTTTACTCGTATTCAGCTTTTAACATCTGTGGATAAAACAAAAATGCATCATATTTTCTTTTTGCTCCTTAGTTTTCCAGTATCCTTACTTGTATCAGGGTAGCTGCTTCACAGTTCGGCTGGAAAAGCACTACTCTATGCATTAACTTGCTTTAGTCATTTTCATCTATTCTAGTTGAAAAAAAATGGGTAAACTTTCCTATAAGACGAATACGCAGTATAAGGATAGAAGAACACATCTCAACAAAGCACTTATCTTCCACCTTGCCAATATTTTCATGAGATCAAAGGAAAAGACTGTAAGGAAACTAGTTGGGAAAAAGGGGGGGTGTCCCTGGTTTTTTTCCTTACCTACGTCTTCATCTTTTGTTTCTTGGACAGTGGCTAAAAAGTCCTTCTCAATGCTTAGCACGTCATCCTGGCAATGACAGGCTGCATATTTTTCCAAGAGATTTTTGTTCAAGTCAATAAATGCCTTACCCCATTTAAATTTCCTCAGAAGAATGGTGGCTAGGTCTGGGAATCCTAAAATAGAAAATAAATGATCAGTTTTCTTTTTCAGTGTGAGATTTCACTCAGCCTACAGGTTTCTAAGTTCAGTACATACCTACATATCACTAAAATAGTGAGATGTTTGCCAGCATTTTTTTCAGAGTTAGGGGATTAAGACTTTGAAAATATTTGTAATCTTTTTAAAATCCAAGAAGAGTTCATAGCCTTTTAGTGAGTGTTACATAAAAATACTTTGTACAGGTAATGAATGATTCAAGCTCTAGGTCCCACGGTCCTTCAGTACAAGAACATTTGTACATACAGTATTTTCAGAAAATAATATTTGTCTGCAGTATGGTAGAGTATTTCTCTTCAGTTGTCAAGGTTCTGTGGTGAGTTTGCAAAACATCACAAGAAGGGACAATTTCTTTTGTTCTTACCCAGAACCCACCCTGTTAACAGAGAGCTGCTACCTCTCATTAAGGCAAAGGTGCCTAAGGATTCATAATCTGTCTTCTCTTTTTTAACAGTTTTTCTAACATTACGCACCATCCAGACAGAAACAGGATTTAGTTTATGTGTCCTGTTTAGTAGCCGACATGAATACTCCACAGGTACCCCAATGCAACCAGATGCAAGTACTTGGAAGAAAGCTAGACAATCTGATCCCAAACTCAGTAAACTGATAACCAGTGGGACAGCATTACAGTTTATTTTATTGCAGATCATCTCTTCTGATTTATTAAGGATGTAAGAATTGCTGGCAACATACTTCACATCAGACAAACTGAGCCTACCAACAATGCAAAACGCTGCAGCAAAAGCTTCCACGCAGGACAGCTTGCACGGCCGACCATAGTTTACAGGATTTGCAGCCACCAAGTAAGGCAGCAACCGAGGATGATTCCCCCTCATTCTCTTAAAGGGAGTTTCTTCTAATTTGGCCCATGAGCAATCTATGACTGCAATTCCACTCTGAGCAATGACATGCCTGAAAAAAAGAAACATTACTGTATTTGAAAAATGGTCACCATTATATTGATCATAGAATCATAGAATCAGCTGGGTTGGAAAGGACCTCTGAGATCATCAAGTCCAACCCTTGATCCACTACTGCCATGGTTACTAGACCATGGCACTAAGTGCCACATCCAGTCTCATCTTAAAAACCTCCAGGGACGGAGAATCCACCACTTCCCTGGGCAGCCCATTCCAATGCCCGATTACCCTCTCTGTAAAGAATTTCTTCCTAATATCCAACGTAAGCCTCCCCTGGCAGAGCTTAAGGCCATGCCCTCTTGTCTAACTGCTAGCTGCCTGGGAGAAGAGACCAACCCCCACCTGGCTACAACCTCCTGTCAGGTAGTTATAGAGAGTGATGAGGTCTCCCCTGAGCCTCCTCCTCTCCAGACTAAACAACCCCAGATGAAGTGAGAATTCCAATTGCCACTTTATATCAGCAACAAATTTGCATACAACCCCCGCTTGTGTCAATCATGACCTAAAATAGAGAATAGAGAAAGAATGAGAAAGAATTATAACATGGGTTTCCTTCAAACATGCATATGCTAAAGAATGTTTATCCATATGTTTCAAATTGAAATGTGAAAGATTCTAGGTTTAAAAATGTGACAGGCAAGTGTGGTTAATAGTAACGTTCACAGTCGTAAAGTACACCAAAATTCAGACTGAGGTTCTCTGCTGGCTTCTAAAGAGAAATCTTTTCTCTGAGGAAATACATCTTTATAAAAATTCTGCAGGCACATTTGAAGAAAATTCTCATTTCCCTCAAAAAGTTTTCTAGTTAATGCATTGTGCTGCCTAGCTGAAGAACTTAAATATGGCATCATAAAGATACAGTAGCTATAAGCCCATGCTCTGAACAAATTAACCTACGAGGTGTACCTTTATTTCTCATTGGGATCTACAGAAGCTTTTCTCAGCTGATACCAGCTATGTAAAAGTGTTAACCTGATTTGATGAAATGGCTCTATTTCTCGTGTTCATGCATCAGGGTAATGTCATGGGAAGGTCAAATCTATTCTGTATCAGAGTTTTGGCCATGAATCAGTGGTTAAAACGTTCCCCCTAATACAGCATCAGGACGGTATTTGAACCATGAACTTTCCCTCACAGCCCGCGCCAGCAGGCACCAGGGCCTCACCTGTCAGCGGGAGAGACGTACTCCGTGGCCAGCGGACTGAGGACGACGCCCGGAAACCTCTGGCGAAGGCGCAGGGTTCGGAGTAACCCTTTCCGGGCCAGTTTTCTCCCGGTGCATTTCTTGGGATCGCAGTGTCCGAGCTCCCACATGGCAAGGGGGCAGGGGAACTTGGCCTCCAGGCCACCTCCGGCCGCGGCCCCCTCGCCCTCCAGGCAAGCTGAAAACAGCGGGCACACATCAGCGTCCAGCGGCCGCACGGCCCGGTCCTGCCGGACCCGCCGGCCCAGACCCGCGTCGCCTCACGCACCTCTCAGCGCAGCCTCCGCGTCCGCCGCGAAGGTGTCGAGGCTGCGAGCCCCGCGCCGGCCCCCGCGCCGGCTCCGCACCATGGCCGTGCTGGGCGGAGCGGCCGCCCCGCGACCCGCGCGCTTCCGCTTCCCGCGGAAAGGGCGATGGCGGCCCGGCTGCTGCTGGCGGCGTTGGGAGCGGCGCTGGGTGAGGCGGGGGCCGCGGCGGGAGCGGGCGCCGCGGGTCGGTCCGTGCGCCGCGGCCAACGGCTCTCTGCTCGCAGGTCTCTTCGCCTCGGCGGGGAAGATGAAGATCGTGGAGGAGCCCAACACGTTCGGGTACGTGGCCGCCCGCTCTCTGTGCCCCGCGATCCACTCGCATTCGGCGGGCTTGAGCCCGTCTGCCGCTCCGCCCGCTCCAGCCCATCCCTTCCTCCGGGGATGGGGCGCCGGGCCGGGGCAGGGGCCATCGGTGTTGGGACACACACAGGTAGGGGAGGATATATCCACGGCCAGATGCGTAACAGCGTTAAACGTTTAATTTTCCTTCTTTTGAAAGGTTGAATAACCCATTCTTGCCTCAAACAAATAGGCTCCAGCCAAAGATGTCCCCATCTGCAGTATCAGGTATATGCAAGCGTTATCTTTTTTTTTTTTTTCTACGGTTTTCATCATTTAGCAACAGTTGTTTGCAATGCAAATTGTTTACTTTGACTTTATGCGGCCACAACCTAATTTCGCATGTCATTCTGTAAGCATCACGGAAAATAAGCATGGCAAATATATTTTATTGTGCTTCTGAATGGTTAAAACCTAGGTTAACCTCATTGGTGTTCCATGTCTGTAGTGGGTTGACCCTGGTCTGGATACCAGGTACCCACTAAAGCCACTCTTGCTCTCCTTCTGCAAGTGGACAGAGGAGAGAGAAAAAAAAAAAACAAACAGCTAAGGATTCATGAGTTGAGATAACAGCTGGGAGAGGTCAGTTACTAATTACCTTCACGGGCAAAACAGACTCAAAGTGGGGATAGTACTTATATTTATTACTAACAGGATAAGAGCCAAAGAGTGAGAAAATAAAACAGTCTTAAAAACACCTTCCCCCCACCCCTCCTTCCTTCCACGTTCTCCCTCTTCCCCCCAGCGGTGCAGGGGGACGGGAATGGGGATTGCAGTCAGTTGTTATTTCTACCGCTGCTCAGACAGAGGAGTCCTTCCCCTGCTCCCATGGATCCCTCCCACGGGAGACAGTCCTTGATGGACCTCTCTAGTGTGAGTCCATCCCTCGGGCAGCAGTTCTTCCCAACCTGCTGTCCCGTGGGTCACTCCATGGGGTGCAGTCCTTCACGAATGAGCTGTACCCACGTGGGTCCCCCACAGGGGCCACAAGTCCTACCCGGGAAAAACCTGCTCCAGCCTGGGCTTCCCTCTCCATGGGCTGCAGGTCTCCAGCAGGACCCCGCTCCATCCTGGGCCTCCCACGGGGTCACAGCCTCCTTCATGCATCCACCTGCTCCAGCATGGACTCCTCCATGGGCTGCAGGGGGGTCTCTGCACTCCGATGGTCCTCCGTGGGCTGCAGGGGGACAGCCTGCTTCACCACGGGCTGCAGGAGCCACAGCTCTGGCACCTGGAGTACCTCCTCCCCCTCCTTCTGCACTGACCTTGGTGTCTCTATGTTGTTATTCCCATTCTCACTCTGCTCTTCCCTGGCTGAAATTTTCTTCCACGCAACAATCTTCTGTTCTTAAACATATTATCACAGAGGCGTTACTATTTACTCCTAATTGGCTCAGCCCTGGCCAGTGGCAGGAAGTCGGTCCTGGAGCTGGCTGGCATTGGCTCCACGGGACAGGGGAAGCTTCTAACAGCTTCTAATAGCAGCCACCCCTGTAGCCCCCCCCAGCTACCAAAACCCAGCCACAGAAACTCACTACAATGTCCCGGTGCTGTTTGGACTGCTTTTGTCACAATACTATCCATACGTTTTACTCTCTTTTTTTGAGCCAGTCACAAATCTTTCTGACCCATGGTAAAAACTATTTTCTTCTTGAAACAATCTCTGACATCCTCGAGATTGTCATATAAAAGTCATTTCTTCATATAATAGCACTTAATACCAAAAAATGGTTATAAAAAAAAGTCCTAAGAGTAGTCTTGGAACCTATCACAGAGGCTTAGTTTCACACACAACATGGGTGCTGTGATATAAATACACCACTTAAGCAAAATAAAGAGGAATATAAAAAAATCTAGCCCATATATGGGGGAGAGCAGATAAATACTGAAGGCAAAGACTAAGCAAAAGCGAATAACTCTAGTCTCTCTGCTAATCTTACGCACAGACTTAAACCTTGTTCAAATTCAGTAAAGGCATTTTGGTATGGTGACACTGAATGTGATTATGCTTAGTGTTTCTTTGTCATGTTTTATGCACCCAAATCAAGTTTATAAATTCTGCATGTGTAGCATGTGAAAAGTGAAATAGTTAGGAATGGGATTAGTAACAGAATGCTGAATGGAAAGGTGACAAAAGTAGCAGGAAAAAAAATTAAGGACAGCATGCTAGAAATCCTTTTTTCTTTGTTGTGGGAACTTATGTGTAGCCAAAAATTGGGAGCATGTATGGAACAGGAATCTAGGGCATGGAACCCTATCTTGCACAATTATTTCTTTAGCATAGAAGCCTTACCTGTTCTTTTACAAGACAGCTGGTGGAATAGTTCCTGTAGTTTCTCTTCTAGAGCATCTGCCCAGGAAATGGAGGCATGAGTTTAATGCATTCCTCAGGGACATTCACATTTGCAGAGCATCCTAATCACTAAGGCACAGATTTCATGTAGCAAAGGGACAAACGCTTTGGGCAAGCCTATCTGTAGAATGAAATGCAAGGTCACACAGTCAGAAAACACACTTGGGAAAGAAAACCTGCTCATATCCCAGTGATTAAGCTATTCTGAATGGCATGATTCTGGTGGTCTGACTGTTGTTTGTAGGATTGCTTGGCTAGATCTTTCGAAAAAGGACCTAGGCAATCCTGACAGTCGGGAATTAGAATCCAGGATGGGGTTTTATTTTATATGTTTTGAAATCTTTATTCTTCTTTCCTCATAAATATTTAATAATTCCAAGCAAAAATTCTATAAACAAGGGACACTGAAATACTCCTCTAGCACATAGTTCAGAACTTTTGACCCTGTTTTTACTGACCTGTCTTGGATTCTTTTGGTAAGAAGGCTGGAACAGTCAGTTCTACAAGAGTAGAATTGCAGCTGTCTGACAGTAAAAGGTTTATCTTGTTGAATACTATCTGGATCAGACCATGAAGGCAAACTGTGAAAAGGAATATCCAGTTTCAGAATCTCAGGGAAACTTAAATATGCAGCGCTGTCAACAAATGGGCTTTACTTGAGGATTTTGGATGGCTCTGGGGACAGACAGCTCCCAAGCAAGAGTTTTAGTGATTTCAGTGTTAGATTTTGGCAAGATCTGCACTGATGATTCCTTTTATGGACCTTGCCTCCAAATATTTGTTTTTACACAGGTTTCTTGTTTTTGTTGTAGACAGAGGCTTATCTATTTCACAGAGTATTGAAGATGAAAAACGTTAAAGATTATGATGGAAACCAGCATAGGGCTAGTGGGAACTTACAGTAATATATATGGAGGATAAGAATTTCCTTATGTATAGCAGAGACCTAAATTTGTCACTAACTCCTTGCAGTTTTGTCACCACAGTAACTTTCTTAAATTTAACCAAAACATTATTCTTTCTTTATGTCATTTTGTGGTGTTTTTAGGCCCTGCACATCTCTTTGGGCTTGCTGGCAAGTGTTTCAGTTTTGTGGAATCCACGTGAGTAATGGATTTGGGTCTTTGTTTACTTACTAGGAATTTACTAGTTTTCCATTTCGGTCTGAAACATTTCTTATTTTCTTTTTATTTTCTTTTAAGGTACAAGTATGAGTTTTGTCCTTTCCATAACGTCACTCAGCATGAGCAGACTTTTCGATGGAATGCCTATAGTGGGATTTTAGGGTGAGGCATTTAGATCTTTAAGTTTTACCTATGTTGTTAGCAGGCCATTTTATAGATTGTAAAAAGGAGGCAGTTTTAACATGAGGATTCTTCTGTGGGTTAACTTAGGTCATTATAGTTCCCAAGGCAATAAGCATAAAGATATCCTGTCTTGAAAAATTCAGATTTTTTTTTTGTTTGATAAATACTAACCTCGTATTTTAGTTGGAGACTGATTAATAGCCAGTGCCAACTGCAAGTGTGATATGTTCACGTGAGAAATTTAATAATGTATAACTATAGCTTATATTTACAGAGATTTCGTAGCTGTTAACTATTTTCAGTTTGAGTTAAATACAAAAATTACAAAATGAAAAGAGTACTTTATGCCTAGTGGTTGTATTAATCATTTAATGAAAAGTTATAAAAGACTCAGTGTAGATCCCCCCCAAAATTCCCATATTTAAAGAGCCCAGATCATAATATCCCCAAATCATGAAACTTAAAATAAATTTAATTCTAAACCAGAGCACTGCTTTTCTAAATATTTTGCATATAGATGTCTTTTTTCTGTGTGCAAAATGGTGAGCCAATATGTGAGGAAAATGGTACATCAGCATGCTGAGGGTATCATTTGCTCTAGGACTAGCAGAACTAGAGTAGATTTTTAGGTGCTCTCACCAGCACTAAAAATCCTGCAAACAATTTGAATTGCACAGTGCACTTAGCATCATGGAATTTTTTGTGGGATTGATCTATGTGATATTTTACTGGATTTAAACACAGATTTTAAGTGCAAATGGTTTGCAAACTGAAAGTTGATCCAAAACTGTGCTCTCAAAAGTTATACTGACATGCCCTATACAGCAGCTTGGATAATAAACTATGCTGCATGTAAGGCTGTAAGAAATGGAAATACTCAGACAACAAAAATGATGTATATACACTTGAATTGAACATGGTATAAGGTATTCCTGGTTTTCTTCCTGAGTGTTCAAGTTTTTCTTTCCGGTAACTTAAAAGAGTGTCCTGTTTTTTCAGAATATGGCATGAATGGGAAATTAACAACAACACATTTGTTGGAATGTGGATGAGGGAAGGAGACTCATGTGAAACTAAGACCAGACAAACAAAGGTATAATAACCTAGGCTATGCTAATTCAGACAGCATGACTACACATACACTTGTGACACTCTACAAACTGAAACATTCCTACCCTGAAAAAGTCCTTATTTAAGCTATGATAGAAAAAGATGAATTCCTTTAGGAGCTACGTGAATGGATGGAGGAGGGAATCTAGATTGAGGATGAAATTTTGAAGAAGTGTACTTATATGTTCTCACTGATTACTTAAAACTCTTTTTTTTCTTGATAGAGTGGAATATTCTAATTACTACTGTAGAAATATACTTGTAATTTGTGTCAGGAAAAATAAAGAAGAAGAGCTGTTGGTTGAATCCAAGCTACCAGCCTATTGTACTAAGAACATCCATAAAAAAGGAGGGAAAAGAATTAGGCAGTTAACAGTAGCATACCCAGAAGTTAAGTACGATGTTAAAAGAAGCACCAAGGGCATTTCAAGA
Organism: Neopelma chrysocephalum; assembly: GCF_003984885.1. Taxonomy (NCBI): domain Eukaryota; kingdom Metazoa; phylum Chordata; class Aves; order Passeriformes; family Pipridae; genus Neopelma; species Neopelma chrysocephalum. Next base: position 4,280,129 of record NW_020897723.1, read on the forward strand.
AGGACATTGAGGTGATGGAGTGTGTCTAGAGAAGGGCAGCAGAGGTGGGGAGGGGTCTGGTGCACAAATCTGACAAGGAGAGGTGTCAACCAGCACCCTCAGGTCCTTTTCCACCAGGCAGCTTTCCAGCTATTCTTGCCTAAGCCTGGAGCAGTGGGGGGTGGTTGTGACCCAAGTGCATGACCCTGCATTTTGCCTTGTTGAATCTCTTGTGATTGGCTGCCAACTTGGCTGCCAAGGTGAAAATGTTCTGTACTGTAGTGGAGGTGCCTTTATCTCCCATAGGGGCTGCGAAAAAAAAATTAATATTCTTGTATGACCTTTGATATTGTGATTGAAATCTTTCACAGGCATTTTGTTTTGACAGACAGAAAACACTGGTGCTACAAATGTAATGAAAATAGTTTTATACGGTCTACATGCGTATTGTACTCTTTGTTTAGCACATTGGTCAGAAATAAAATTTAAGCAAACTGTGCTTATGTCAGATGAGACTCTAAAGGATGTCCTTTTCCCCCTCCTTTTTACTCTCGTTCTTGCTGGAAATATGGTGCTCGGGAGTTGAAGGAACAATGGTAGGTGGGGGAATCATTTCCTATTAGAGGAAGCAGTGTTCACATTTGATAAAATTATTTGACAATGTGCTTGCTATGATTCTTTTTCTGTGGAAAAATGAAAAAGGACTGGAAGCTTTGACATGACAATATGTATAGAAATGCATCTGCTAGCATTGGAAGACAGCAAATTGATCATCAATGCTGGTCCTGTTTCATGTGGACCTTTTTTGCTCATCTTTGTTTTTACTGATGTTTAGGTTCATCTTGTTTGTGGAAAGAGCAATAAATTGGCTTATGTGTCTGAGCCAAGTACTTGTGTTTACTCTCTGACATTTGAGACTCCTCTTGTGTGCCATCCCCACTCTCTTTTAGGTAAGATTTAGAAAATCATTTGTGGAGCAGTTGGCATATTACACTAACCTCAGAGTGTACATTTTTAGGTTCTTCAAGTTTGTACCTTGATATAAATGAGTATTACATGTAACATATAATACAAAGTGTATTTTAAATCCCAGTCATTAGAACACAGATATTTCTCAAATAAATTGTCACTGCTGATATAGACCCAGTGAGGGATTTTAAATGTGTGAAGTGCAATTTAAGTTTAACCCAAACTCTTGAAAGTAGTGGAGACTATGTACTGTATGGAAACACTGAGTTCTTAGAACAAATATGCTTGCATGCTACTAGAGGGGGGAATTAACTAATGCAGGACAGTGCTGTTGGTTTTTACATGGTTTGCCTTCCATTTTTCAGTTTATCCAACTCTGACTGAAGCACTGCAAAGGAAGTGGGATGAAGCAGAGCAGCTTCTGTATGATGAACTAATAACTGACCAGGTTTATTAACTTTTTCCAATTCTGTTCAGTGAAAAAAACAATTACTGTCAATAGCCAAACCTGGCTTCTGCAGTTTCTCCTTTTGGAGTAGATGCATTTATTCTGCAGTTGGCAAATAATAATTTTATGTTCTGTAACTGCTGTGTGAACTGGTAATTGTAATGTTTTCTACAATGAAGCTTGAGGACTTGGAATGGCCATTGCAAATTACGAGCAGAGATCAGAGTTGAGTGGATTGATCTATTGTCTTTTGAAAACTTTCTTCTTTAGGGTTACAAAAAAATACTGAAAGAGATTTTTGAGGAAGCAGGACTTCTAAAAGCAACAGAAGAAAAGGAAGCTGAGAAACAGAGTAAGAAAATAAGTCTGGAATTCAAAACAGTGGATAAGTGCAGTAAGGTATAGAGCACAATATTTACAATATTAAATTTATGGAATTAAATTGCCACCTTTTTACTGTATCACAGTATCAGCATGAGAGCATTATGTAAATGCTCTTTGGATTCAGCTGAAATCTGTCATGGGATTATTTTTTCTGTTTTCAATATGTAACACTGCATACAGTGTGAGTTGATATCTTTATTCTAGCCCTTAAGTCAAAACCAAACCAGTGCAGATGAATGCCCACTAAGAAGATGGTGGGTATGTAGGAATTAGTGTATGCACCTGGGTTACCAACACCTTGTAGGTACTCTTTCTGGGGAATATCAGTCTGGAAATAGGAAGGAATTAATAGAGCAAATAAATGTGTAAGCAACCTTGAGTATGCTGGTGCTTCTCTCTGTGGATAATTACTCACCCTTGTGTCAGGACACATTGGCTGTAACCCAAGCAAAAGGCAGAATGACCTATCCTGTGCCCATTTCTGAAGGACTTCATTTGTGTGAACAGTTCTTCTGCAACGGAATTGGAATAGGGAAAACAGAGGTAGAAGAGGTGCTCAGTCTAAAAGAGTGCAAGCTGAACATCAAAAAAAGAGCACAGAAGGGAATTAATTATAATGCAGAGAAGAAGTTGCTGTTATCATTTTAGTTGAAAAATGTAGCAAAGACAAAACACCAGATAGTTATTAATATATAATCAGACAGACTGTGGTTAACCTGAATATACATATATAAAGATCACCGTTTTGAACTCATACGAGCTCACTCATTAACAATACAGTGCTTAATAATTTGTACTTCTTTTTCTGGGTTCATCGTAGCTTAATTGACATTAAAGTGGCTGTTTTGGTAACCACAGATTTTTAAATAGTTACTCTTTTGCTCTGTCTTTATTCATGTAAACACCAAAAGACAACAAAAAACTGGGGCTTCTCTTGAGATTTCAGGTATGTGGTTTGAGTGTCAAAACTACTAAGCAATCCTTCTCTCTGCAAGTTAACAAAAACTGCTGAAAGCAAGAACATGAAGTTACTAGGTCAAGAGTTGAGGAGGTGACAAATTTCCAGACTGTAGCATTATGATACAATAAAATAAGGCCAGTCCTGAAGAAAACTTAAGAATGCAATTTTGTTCTATGATAAAATGCTACTTAGAGGACAGATTCTAAATAGTTGCAGAAAGCACTCCTAATTTTTACACTCAGGCTTGAGAAAAGCTGGGTCCTGTTTTAGCAACATAGACATGTATCTTCTAAAATTTGCACCTTGTTCTTGGAATAAGCAGCTTACCTTTATGATCTTTTAAGTGAAAAGCTGTAACAGCTTTGCACAGACCCATTATTTTTTATAAACTCCCATTTTAGATATGCATTTGGAAAGTGGGAGAACCACTTTAAATGTATTTTCTTTTTTAGGAATACAAGCAACTTTCTGAAGAAATAAAAAAACTTAAAGTTTTATTAGATCAGCATGGTATTGCATACAAAGCAAATTCTGGTGAGTTTTTTTGGTATTGTTCTTTTTTATTGTTGTCTGTTCAGAATGTGAATACCCCAATGCTGTTTTCAATTATAGCAACAATTAAATAATCTGGCATATATGAAGGAAAAATTCAGTAGACAAAGTATCTAATAAGTACTTAGGTTTTGATTCCTGTGCAAGAGGACTTATTTTGTCCCCCAGAAAATCTGTTGATGACTTGAAATTCTAGCTTTATAGAAAAATGCTGACAGCCATTGTAATTGAAGTTTGTCTCCAGTCCTTAATGTGCCAAATTAAAAGGAAATCAATGTTACAGCATTGATAGCATAAAAGTGTCTTTTAAGTAATTCCACTTTCTGTATGTTAACCACAAGGTCTGACTTCTTCTATAACATTTGAAATGTTCTCTGTATCTGTTTGAATTGTTTTTTTCCTTTACTAAGTCACCTGTTTCTTTTTCCCTCTCTTTGATTTCTGTTAGGTAAGTACCATATCACATGCAGTTTTTAAAAGGAAAGACTGTTTCTGGTAATGAAGAAGTAAGGCTAATCTGGATTAATTCCAGACAAGTTGGTTTTTTTGTCTTTGTTGTTGGGGTTTGTGGATTGTTTTTTGTGGGCTTTTTTGTTTGTTTGTTTTCTCTCCCTCATTCCTTCCAGGCCATCATGCCCTTTATTACATGAACTGTTTGTCAAAGGAGAATTTCATTTCCTGGAAAATAAATAGATATAGATATATTTACACTTTTTATGTTCAGAATTGGCACTTGAAGAAAACGAAGCACCGTTGAGCTAATTAAAGTAGCTTAAAATTAGTGACATACTTTTTTTTCTTTTTGCTTTGAGAAACTTTCTTACCTGTTTTTTTAAATTGATGACTTTCTTTTCTAGGAAAAAAATCATATTAAAATTTTTAAAAACATTTTATCTTCCCATATAAACTGTTAACTATGTAACTTGCTCTCATGGAATCAGGGGACCATTGTGACACTGCAGGGCCCCGTGGAACTCTTTTGCCCACAACAAGGGTCAGCACAAGAGGCGCCGACACCAACTTTAGAGAACAAGTGTGTAATTTTACTCCAGTGCAAAGCAGCAAAGAATGACAAAAGGATGAGCTCAGTAATGCACCTCATCGTTCCTACAAAGAGTGCCTGGAGTGAACACATACAAATACCATTCACTAATGAGCTGAGACTAACAGATCTCACTAATAAGCACACTTATTTTGTTCAGATACACGTGTGGTCTTTTCACACTACATCTTTTACCAACAAACATACACAGTTTTAGCTAAGGAGCAAAGACATGGATAAACAGACTATTAGGTTGGAAGGTTCATCTAGAGGTCAGCTTTGGCTCAGGGCCTGTTGTTCAGCCTCAGCACTTCAGGGACAGCCACACAGGGCTTTATATTACACACACACTTTCCATATTCATTAGTTATTCTTCCTTACTTAATACATAGACATTACTTTGTATTACACAGTCACACCTCCTATTGAAAGTCCTTAGTTGGTCCTTTGGGGTCTTCTTCAGGGCTCTCTGGTGGGTTTTTTTTGGCATCTGGTGCCCCCCAAAGTTGAGGTGTCCACTTCTTCACCTCGGTTCTGAGCAGACACAGTGTCATTACCTTTCACCACAAAGACTGGAACGTTTGGGTTTGATCTTCTCTGGGCCCACAGAGCTCAACTTCCATCCTGTTTGCTTAGTTACATCCCTGATTGAATTCTCTACGACCTCTCCAAGATTATGTTTTTCCTTCCTTGGCCATAGAGAAATGTTGGGAGCAGTCTTCTATATCCCACATCAAATCCCCCCTTTTCTTCACACTAAGCTCCTGAAGGGATAGAGTGTCTTAGAAGCTTTATTTCATTTTACGGGGGACCCCTGGTGGCCTAGTGGTTAGCATGCAGGACTCTCACCTCTGCGACCCAGGTTCGAATCCAGCCAGTCCCCCGGGCAGATGGAGTCCGTTAGGCCTGTGAGGCCATCCATCTATGAGAAGGTCACTCTAAACAAACCTACGTCCTGAGGACCTCACTGCCATTGTCCAAGCTTGCTTGGCCCCGGCAGATGAACCTTAGGATTAAAGGGTGGGCTCAGTTCAGCGCAGGCTGTGTCTCACCTAAAAAATCCATTGCGCAGGCTGGAAAGGTAAAAGACCTTTCCCCAAATCTTCGTTCGCGAAGACTGGCCATTAAAAAATGTAACTTGCACAGTATTTTTGTGTGTTTGGTAGTTCTATTAATTATTGCAGTAGTTTTTTTTAATTATTGCAAATTAGAACTGTATAGTCAAAAGCAGAATTCAGTTTACTCTAGATGACTTATTTCAAAACTATTTAGTTAATTCTATGACAAAAATGTTTTGGTGTTCAAAAATAACTGATGTCTTAAACTAAATTTTACAGCTGAAAATACCAGTGTTGAATATGTAAGTCACAAACTGGCAACTGCAGTGACAACAGTTCTTAATGGGTCAAAGGATGAACACCTGCATGGTGACACAGGAATTTGGAACTACACTGTATGAAGAAACTTGGGTGGTTCATATGGAGTGTCAATTAAATTGAACACGTATCATGCCACTGAAATGATTTACCCTCTTGCAAGTATTCTTGACTTCATGAATTTCTGCCCTAAAGCAAAGGAAATGTGAGGGCTCACCATTATAAGAACAGCTGGCTCGTTTCTGAGAACATTTGTGAAACTTTCTTTGCTAAGACGGGTGTTTGGCAGAGGTTTACAGATTCTGTGTGTCCAATCCCAGCCTTATTTTTATTGATCAAGTGTGGCAACAGGTGGTGTAAATAGAAAACAGCTCAAGACCAGTGCTGTTAGATGTTGTATGAATGGTAATAAATACAATGTTAAGAACATGTTATTTCATCTGTATGCTAAAATGTTTTCTGCGGACTTTAGCAGAAAAGGAAACGTTTTCTGTCACTGCAGTGCATAACACACCACCCACCCACATTCAAAGGTTGATGTCATCTTTAGCTATCAGGTTAAATGAAAGCCGTTCGGGATCTGACTGAAACGTGCAATGAAATCATTGAATTGTTATATAATTGTGGTAACCTGGCAATTCTCTGTATGTAATACGGAATAAAGTGGACTCCGCGATCACCAGCTGTGGAACCACCACTGCCGCAGACGATGGACGGCGAGAGCGCCGTCCCCGCTCGCTTTGGCTCCTCCTCCTGCGCAGTTCGTGATCCCGTCACGGCTGCGGGAGCCTTCGCGCCTCCCCTTCCGAGCGGCGCGGGGCGGTGCGGGATGATCTGGGCGCTTGGTCGCTGGCGGTGAGGAGCGGGGCCGGGGCTGCTGGCGGTGAGGGCCGGGGCCGCTGGCGGTGAGGAGCGGGGCCGGGGCTGCTGGCGGTGAGGAGCGGGGCCGCTGGCGGTGAGGGCCGGGGCCGGGGCTGAGCTGGGCCGG
>NW_020897723.1:4286837-4297247 GCF_003984885.1 Neopelma chrysocephalum
CCGGGGCTGAGCTGGGCCGGGGCCGCTGGCGGTGAGGGCCGGGGCCGCTGGCGATGAGGGCCGGGGCCGCTGGCGATGAGGGCCGGGGCCGCTGGCGGTGAGGGCCGGGGCTGGGGCTGAGCTGGGCCGGGGCCGCTGGCGGTGAGGGCCGGGGCCGCTGGCGGTGAGGGCCGGGGCCGGGCCGGGCCGCTGCCCGTGCCCCCCGCGCCGCTCATGCGTGTCTTTACAGGGCGCGGCGGCCCCCGCGCCTGCCCGAGCCCTGGAAGGGACTCGCACGACGTCGAGACCCGGAGGGTGCGGCGGGCGCGGATCCGGAGAGCGAGGTGCCCATTCCCTTCTCTAGCAGCAAGGCCAGTCCGCGGGTTTGGAGCGTCAGCCGGTCCATGGGGAGCGACCACGAGAGGCCGTGGCTGAAGGTGTTGCCTTTCAGTGTGCTGTGCACGGGGCTGTTGCTCTGGTGTGTGTTCAGGGAAAAAACGGAGATTGATGAGCGACTGGAAGTGGTTTTCTCCGGCGAGATCGTGGACTCTTTAGATATGGCCCAAGAAAGCAATGCTCCCTTGCAGCTGCCGAAGGAGCAATGAGGACGGGAATGCGGCTACAGCAAAGGAGCTGCCAAAAGTTTGCTGGCATTCACCTGGTTAAAAACTGTACCGACTCATTAATGGAAAAAAACTTGGGTTTTTTGAGTTTCGGCAGCCTTATCCTGCAAGCTTGATTTCTTCATGACACTTTCTGTGCTGGTCTTACCTTAGTAATTTACTTTGGTAGCAAAAGGTGTAGTTTCTTTCTGGATTACACAGTAGGGATGAACAAGACATATTGCAATTCAACTTGAATTTTAATATAAGTTTTATATAACCCATCACTTTTCCATGGATCATTTTTCTTAGATGCTAGGTGTATTAAAAAATATGAAATCTGAATGTCTTTAAAATTGCTGCTGAAGGTGACCTTTGTTTGACATTTTGGTAGTCAATTTATATTTCAGAGCAATTGTAAATGTAGCCATTAGTGTGCGATTGTGGTCTGATTTTTTTTTTTAAATTCTGCTAAATAACGTAGAAATTACCTTCACAGGTTCGTGCTTTTGGGACTAGAACTTTTTAGGCATGGCTGATTCAGGTGATCATTACTGGTAGGAGAGCATTTTGCAGAGAATCAAAATGATTGGCTTGCATTATACTGGGGAGGAAACCCCTGGATTCCTTGAACCATATAGTGCCTAGGCTTTTTCTGCAGATTTTTAGATGCATACTCTGGAGACTTTTCTTGGAGAGGAGAAATGTAAGATACTAATACAACTTAGTTCCCTTCAAAATTAGAGGCATTTTTTTTTTAAGCTTTCAAATGTAAAAACAGAAGATTGGTTTTGTGCCATTAAAATCCATAATTAAAAACCAAAAACTCCCAAAGATGGCAGCAACTGTTAAGATAGGCTGGAGTTGTGCAGAAAACTGGCGTAGGATCATGTTTATCCAATGCCACTGATGAGTCTCTGAACAACATGCACTGTCGTGGCATTTGATTTTGCCATAGAGTCCCTCAGTTTAACCACACGATGCCTAGTAAATGAATACACCTGATTTGGTACTGCCACAAGGTTTAGTCTTGATATTCAACCTATACTACAGTAGAATATTCCAAGTGAGGGGTATGCATTGGGGTGTTCTGATGAAAAGAAGAGTGATCCTGAATTGCTTTTATATTGAAGCTAAGGTGTAATACCTGTTGCTCTTGACTAGCTTTCTTACTCTAAGTTATATGAAAACAATGAACCAAGCAACGTGCTGCTTTGTTTAAGGAAATACAGAGCTGCCCCTTCATGCGTGCCTTGTTTTGGGTGATAATAAGCGTTTAATAATAAAACTATTCTCGTAGTCTCTTGCTTTCACCGTGTTGGGAAACTTGTCTGTGGCATTTTGTTGTTAAAAGCAGAGTACGGGGCCATCAGCTGAGGCTCCCTGGACCAGCTCTGCATGCTCTTTGTACAACATCCCTTCTTTGGGGCGGCGGAGGGACCCCCAGCGGGAAGTGCGGGCCTGTGCACTGCTGTGTTGGGGTCGCAGCAGGTGCGGCCCCAAGAGGATGCCATGGGTTTGCAGAGCAGTGTCTCAAGGGCTAGCGACACAGGAGCGGAGACGAGTGAGGTGAGAATTTTACTCTCGGACTGAATTTGGTGTTAGTTTTAGGATGTTGTCTATGCATATATGTTGTAACTGCTTATTTTTTTTTTTCTAGGCGATACACAACCCTTTGCCTGTCTGCTGAATGTGACGAAGGTCCATCCAATAAGAGGTCAAGGTAAAGGAACCTCAGATAGTCACTATGAGGAGGTATGTCAGCATGGGCCTCCACATCTGTGTTTTTTTGCAGTGGCCGTCTGTCTGCTTAGCGGGGTGTAGCAGCACTTCAGCGAGCAGTCTGACAGGGTTTATAGGTCTTCAGCTTGCCTTGAGGGGAATCCCTAAGTATTTGAGAGCTCAGCGATTGAGCATTTACCTATTCTATTTGCAAGGGTGGTCTCGGTAGCAGCTGGAAAGAGAGGAGCCTTCCAGGCGAGTCGGGGAGATAGAGAGGCGGAGCATGGGTCCACTGAATTTTCAGAAAGGCCACGTCACTTTCTCTCTGTGTGTTTCAGGTATGCCACATTAGGATAGCTGTGGCTGGAGCCGGTAGCATGAGAACCTCAGTGTGGTTAGGACAGGGTGAGTAGGGGGATTGTTGTGTTCTGGCAGATGCAGTGCTAAACACGGGGAATGATTTTTGGTTTCCTTTTAGCTGACTAAGAAAATAACCCGGGGACTTCAGGAGCCTTTCAGCTCGCCGAGGTGGCTCTCCTTTGCGTCGCAGATGGATTCACATCCCCGGCCATGCGAAAGATAAGTCATGGGCTATAACGTGGAGAGGGGACAAAAGCAGGGTATCAGCTTGTGGATTTTTGGGAGATATTTTGAAATTAGCATAGGTAAAATGGCCCTTTAAGATAAATCAATGCAGAAGCTTACTTTTGTCCACAACAGCAGCGTGTTCAGGGCAGAGCAGTTCTAGTCTAGGTCGTCTAGATCGTCTAGTCTGTGTTCCACATCTTCCGGGTCCTTAGGATCGGATGTCTTTGTATTCCTCTCTCCAGAGGCTTATCGGAACAATCAGTCATCATCATTCAGGTCTTGCTGTCAGCATTCTGCAGCCTGGTGCCGATATCATCCGTTCGTCATTGGCTTGGGTGCACATCAGAATCTCTGAAGTGTCGACTCAGATCTTTTTAACTGCCTTCTTCCAGGCTGTATTTGCAGCTGTTGTCTGCAGCCATCCATTGTTAGGGACTGGGACTTTAAGAATATAATGACATTGAGAACATCCTGAATCGAGCATTATCCGGTGTCCATCTTTTACAATTTTGACAGGCTATTCTTGTAACGACTCATTTCTCCGGCTCCTTTAAGCCTCGTTAGCTCACCATCACAGGTCATCTTACACGACCACATCCCTTGACCACATCCCTCTCGCAGTCATCCTTCTCAATGAGAGTTTTCTCTCACAACAGGTCGCATTGTTTGTCATCTTGTGTGTAATGGGTGTCTTTGTGTTTGTCCTGGAGCTGCTCTGCCCTGATACACAGACCAGAAGATAGGTGGAATAGCACTAAGGGTTTAGCATTAACATGTTAATACATTGAGCCGGTCTAGGTGATGGTTGAGTAGTCATTCCAGACCGAGCAGTCCCTGGTGTTGTCACCAGTTGTGATGTGTCGCGTATGGAGGCCTTGCAGTTCAGTTGCTGTCGATTTGTAGCAGTGTGGGCTGCAGTTGGAGTTAAGGTCCTGTTCCTCACTTGACATGAGATGTCCAGAGCTGTTCAGTTCTCCTGGAACATTTTGGTGACTTTTGTAATAATTCTATTTCAGATGCAGGCGGAAACGATCCCTGAGGAAGTTCAGCACATCAGGTGAGCTGGCCTGAAGGCCAGCCCCGGGGCCTGTGCAGGGCAGGCCGCTGCCCCTCGGCCCCGGAGTGCAAGGGCGTGTGGAGGTGTGGAGGGAATGGACTGGCCGGGCTTTGGCAATTTGGCCCCAGAAAGACTAAGTGACCTCTTCCAACAGGGGAAGACTGAAGCAAGCGGTGCCAGAAAGAACTGGAGTTTCTGGAGAATAAAAGCTGGAAGTATGCCCCTGAAAATCCCCCCGGGTGGTCAGTGGTCTGACTTGCACGGACTGGTTGCCTTGGCCAGGAGCAGTCCTGCTGGAAGCACGTTTGCCCAGGCTGGAATTTCCATTTGATGCTGGCAAAGCCCCTCTGGGTGGGCCCCAGTGCCTGGCATGAGTGGAGCGGGCTTCCAGGGCACTCATTGCAGGTGTTGTGTTTAAGGGAAGAGCAGGGGAGCCGTTCTCTGGCCCAGAGGAGCTGCAGTGTTTCCCTCTCTGGAAGAATAAGAAATAAAAAAATTAAAACCAAACGAGAAAGAAAAGAAAATGAAAAATAAAGAGAATGAAAAATAAAGAGAATAAAAAATAAACGAAATAAAGAAGGAAATATAAAATACAAAAGAAAATAAAAAAAAATTAAAAGCAAGAAAACTCAAAAGGAAATAAAATGAAAAGTGAAATAAAAGAGAAAAAAACAACCCTTCTGGGGCACCCCGTTTACTCCCCGCCTCGCCCTCTGACCCGTAAATTGGAGGTCACCCCTAAAATGTGAGAAGGGGACCCCAAAACGTGGGGGGGGGAACCCCAGGGAGCCGAAAAAGCAGCAGAGGGGGAGCCGCGAACTGTGAGGGAGGGGCCCCAGAAAAGCGGGTGAGGCGCGCGCAGTAAGGAAGCGAAGCCGGGTGGTGAGGCGGTGGTGGCGCATGCGCAGTCGTTACCAAGACGCCGGCGATCACGTGGTCACTAAGGGCGGCCAGGAGAGGGAACGGCGACGCATGCGCAGTGGCTCTTGTGCCGCTGCAGCGCTCCCTGTTAAACTTAAGGGCCGGTTCCGGCGGCACGGCGGGACTTGTGGTCTCCCGTCTCTCCTGGGGTGTGTATGGGGGAATAACATGAAGATTTTTGAGGTGAAAGCGCAGAAATTAGTGAGGGGCGTTCTCCGGGTAAACTGGGGCACCGGAAGTGAGAGCGACCGGACTGTTTTCGACGGCGCACCACCCAAGATGGCGGCCTCCGTGACCAGAAGTCCTGCGAGGCCGCACAGAAAGAAAGATGGCGGCGCCCTTACCGGAAGTCCTCCAAAGCCGTACAAAAAGATGGCGGCCCAGGGCCGAAAGTCCCCCAAGCCGACAGTAAAGATGGCGCCGCAAGGACCGGAAGTTTGCCGAGACCACACTAAAGATGGCGGCGAGAGGCCTCCTTCTCTCAGAGAGCCGTCTATCCTGTTGCCTGACCTCCGCCCCGACCCGGACCCCCGCTTGGCGCCCGCAGCGCCGTCTTGCCGCGCTGCTTCCCGCTGTGGGGACAGGGCGGGGTGCTCGGCGGCGCCGGGCGCGGGCGGCAGGTTCGTGGGCGGCGGCAGGCACCGGCGCGGGCAGCCCCCTCTCGGCGCCGCGGCGCGCGCCTCGGGTGCGAGGACCCCAGGCAGAGGGCGGGGCCCGTGTGTCGTCCGCTCGCCCTGTTCCGCTCCGCTCCGCTCCCGCCCCCGCCCCCGCCCCCGCCCCGCTCGGTCCCGCCGTGCCCCGGAGATGCTGTCGGGGCTCCGCCACCGCCTTCCCCCCCCGGAAGCGACCCACGGCGGCAGATCCGACGTCGGGCTCTCCGGGAGATCGTCCCCGGGAGAAAGGAGCTGGGCAAGAAAAGCAGCCTAAAAAGAGCCAGGGGGGATCAGATCAGCAGGTTTTCCAGCCAAGAAAAACCAGCAGAGAGATGAGGGAATCGGCTTCCAATTAATAATGACTTGCTGGGTGGAGGAAGGATTTCTCTGTGTTTTCCAGTCCCTTTGCATTCCTGAGATGATTTGAAAAGGATGGCTTTAGCAATCAACTCAGTTGGAGATTTTGGTTCTGAGAGGAAATGATGCCAAAGAAATGCAGAGTTTTGGGTCAGGTTTTGGGAGGATTTGGGGCAGTTTGGGGGCAGTTTGGGGTCAGTTTTTGGGGTGATTTGGGCCTGGTTTTGGTCAATTTTGGGGATGATTTGGGTCAGTTTTGGGCTTGATTTGGGTCAGGTTTTGGGGTCAGTTTTTGGGATGATTTGGGTCAGTTTTGGGTCATTTTTTGGGGTGATTTGGGTCCGTTTTGAGTCAGTTTCTGGGGTGATTTGGGGCAGTTTTTCGGGTCACTTTTGGGTCATTTTTTGGGGTGATTTGGGCCAGTTTTGTGTCATTTTTTGGAGTGTTTGGGGTCAGTTTTGGGTCAGTTTTTGGGGTGATTTGAGTCAGTTTTTGGAGGAGGTTTTTTGCAGTTTTTGGGGTGATTTGGGTCAGTTTTGGGGTCAGTTTTGTGTCATTTTTTGGGGTGTTTGGGGGTCAGTTTTGGGTCAGTTTTTGGGCCGATTTGAGGTCAGTTTTTGGGGTGATTTTGGATCAGTTTTGTGGGGGTTTTTTGCAGTTTTGGGGTCAGATTTTGGGCTGGTTTGAGGTGAGATTTTGGGGTGATTGGGGCCAGTTTTGCTTCAGTTTTGGATCAGTTTTTGGGTCAGTTTTTGGGCTGATTTGAGTCAGTTTTTGGAGAAGTTTTTTTGCAGTTTTTGGGTTGAATTGGGCCAGTTTGGGGTCAGGTTTTGAAGCCTTTTTGGGGTGATTTGGATCAGTTTCGTGGGGTTTTTTTGCAGTTTTGGGGTCAGATTTTGGGCCGATGTGAGGTGAGATTTTGGGGTGATTTGGGCCAGTTTTGCTTCAGTTTTGGATCAGTTTTTGGGGTGAATTGGGTCAGTTTTTGGGTCAGTTTTTGGAGGAGTTTTTTTGCAGTTTTTGGGGTGATTTAGGGCCGGTTTGGGGTCAGGTTTTGGGGTGTTTGGGATCAGTTTTTTGCGTCAGTTTTTGGGGTGAATTCGAGTCAGTTTTGGTCATTTTTTGGGGTGATTTGGGTCAGTTTTGGGTCAATTTTTGGGGAGCACTGGGTGTTACTGGGGTGCACTGGGTGTTACTGGGGAGCACTGGGAAAGAAAATGAAAAATAAAGAGAATAAAAAATAAATGGAATAAAAAAGGAAATATAAAATACAAAAGAAAATGAAAAAAATAAAAGCAAGAAAACTCAAAAGGAAATAAAATGAAAAGTGAAATAAAAGAGAAAAAAAAAGAAAACCCTTCTTGGGCACCCCGTTTACTCTCCCCCCCCCGCCCTCCGACCCGTAAATTGGGGGGGGTCACCCCTAAAATGTGAGAAGCGGCCCCCAAAATGTGGGTGGGTGGGGGAACCCCCGGGAGCCGAAAAAGCGGCGGCGGAGGAGCCGCGAAATGTCCAGGCGGGGCCCCACAAAAGCAGGCGGGGCGCGTGCAGGGAGAAGCCGGGGGGACGAGGCCGTAGGGGGGGCAGGCAAGATGGCGGCGCTGGCGCATGCGTAGTCGTTACCAAGACGCCGGCGATCACGTGGTCACTACGGGCGGCCAGGCGCGGGCCCAGTGACGCATGCGCACTGGTTCTCGTGCCGCTGTAGCGCTCCCTGCTCCACTTAAGGGCCGGTTCCCGCGGCGCGACGGGACTCGTGGTCTCCCGTCTCTCCCGGGGTGTGTGCGGGGGGAATAAGATGAAGATTTTGCGGGCGAAAGCCCAGAAATTAGTGAGGGACGTTGTCCGGGGGGCACCGGAAGTAGAGAGCGACCGGACTGTTTTGGGCGGCGCACCACCCAAGATGGCGCCCTCCGTGACCGGAAGTCTTTTCTCCTTGGCGGCACACAAAGATGGCGGCGCCCTCACCGGAAGTTCTTCAAGGTCGTACAAAAAGATGGCGGCCCCGGCCCGGAAGTTCGCCGAGGCCACACCAAAGATGGCGTCGCCAGGACCGGAAGTTAGCTGAGGCCACACACAAGATGGCGGCGAGAGGCCCCCTTCCCTCAGAGAGCCGTCTATCCTGTTGCCTGACCCCCGCCTCGCGCCCGCAGCGCCGTCTCGCCGCGCTGTTTCCCGGTGCGCGGACAGGGTGGCGCGCTCGGCGGCGCCGGGCGCGGGCGGCAGGTTCGTGGGCGGCGGCAGGCACCGGCGCGGGCAGCCCCCTCTCGGCGCCGCGGCGCGCGCCTCGGGCGCGAGGACCCCAGGCAGACGGTGGGCTCATCGCGCCGCCCGCTTGCCCCGTTCCGCTCCGCTCCGCTCCTCTCCCGCTCCCGCTCCCGCTCCCGCCCCCGCCGTGCCCCGGAGATGCTGTCGGGGCTGCGCCGCCGCCTTCCTCCCCCGGAAGCGACCCACGGCGGCAGATCCGACTGGGGCTCTCCAGGAGATCGTCCCCGGGGTAAGCGGGGCCCGGCGGGGGCGCGGCAGCTCTTCTGCCTCACCCGCGGCCATCCGGGACTGCAGGCAGGTGAAGCGACAGGCAAGTTTCTCGTCTCTGTGGAGAAACTTGCCCCTGCGTGCCGCCGCCAGGAGAAGGCGCCGCGGGTCTTGCAAGGTGGGGGGGGGCGCGCGGCTGCAGTGCCGCTCCCGGCCGTGTCCGCCAGGCGGCGACTGCGAGGCCTCAGGGCCCGGCGGTCGGCGGCGGGCTCGGAAGCGGCGCCCGTGGAGAGCGAGGCGTTGGCCGGGCCGGCGCCTGAAGCCCTCGGGGCCGCCGGGCAGGGCAGTGGCGGCGACCGGCCGGGGACGGGGGGGGTGGTATTGGTGTGGGGGGGGTAAGAGCAGGTTTTAGGGAAGAAACACCTGTAGTGAGTAATCAGAAGAGAAGCGTGAAAGCCAAGAGCCTTTCACTTCCCCAGTGAACTTAATTTTCTTGTTCTCCTCTCTTTCAGGACAGGGAAAATCATTGACTTGGGTCCAGCAATGCCATATGTGTTGGGGTATGAGCAGCCAAAGGCAACAGGCTCCAGCCCCGCCAACCGGCGCTGGGGGCACCTGGTGCTGCCGGTGGGGTGGGGTAAGTCAGAGGGACACGTTTCTCTCCTCCTGGCTGTTGGCATTTGCTCCCTGGGCACTGGCTCTGTTTCCCACTGCGGGCTGGTCCTTGCCGTGCTGGGAAGGGTGGAGAGGAAGGGGCGAAGGGCCAGGTGAGCGTGGGGTCCCCGAGCTGTGGGGTTGGGCTGTGCTGAGAGGGGCAGGTGGGTCCCCGTTGGTGAGCCTGAGCCTTGGTTTGGGGGTTCAGGAGCCCGAGGGGCAGAGCTTGGGGGGTGTTTGCAGCTCTGCCAGGGCTGGAGCTGACACAATGCTGGGGAAGAGCCTGGAGCTGGACTGGGCCATGGGACAGACACAGGGGAGCTGGGGGAGGGCTTGGGACTCCCTGAGGGGAAAGGAGGGATGGATGGGCTGGATGGAGCCACGGGCCTGTGCTCGTGGGAACACACTTGTCCAGAGCACTGGGATCCAGGTCAAACTCCAGTTCCCCTCCTGTCCAGGGATGCAGGGTCTGAGGGATTGGATTGCCCTGGGGGTTTCCAGGAGACCAGGAATGAGAGGAAACGTGGTGCCAGAGCAGGCTGTGTTTGCCTCTGAGGACAGAGAGCCTGTGGGCTGAGGTGAGATTGCTGTGAGTGTTGGGATGAGCATTTCAGGGAACGGAGAGCTCGGAATTCCAGGTGCTGATGGAACCATCGCCTTAGGTGTGTTTAGTTTGTGTCCGTGGGAGCTGGGATTTGGGCTGGAGAGCTGTTGCTGGGAACAAAGGGTGGAGAAAACCTGCTCCACGGATGTGTAAGGAAGGATGAAGTAGCAGGGAAGGGGAGTATTTCTATACAGTATCAATATTCTCCATGTGGGATGGAGCAGCAATGGGGATGGTTGGGTTTGGCCTGGGCCGGTCAGGATCTGCCATAAACAACCCACCAGACCTCTGAACCCTCACTGGACATGTCCAGCCCCTCAGCAGAAACCCAAGTCATTCATTTGTTACAGAGGAAAAATGATGGGTAATTGCTTCTGATCTGTGGAGAATTTCCTTTGGAATGATCAAGCAGAGGGTGTATCAAGGCAGGCAGAGCATTTCTTTTGGCTCTTTTTTTTTTTCTGGTTTGTCATTTTCTCTCTGGCTTCAATGTGTTTTGTGTGCTCCTGTTCAGGAAGCAGCGTATTTTTACCTTGAAATTCAGGGTGGGTTTGTTTGTTTGTTTGTTTAGGGTTTTTTCTTTCCCAGTTGAATCAGGCCTTCCGTGCATAGTCTGGTGTTTTCCCAGTTGAATCAGGCCTTCCGTGCATAGTCCGGTGTTGTCCTACACGACTGCTTTGGTGCTGGGTCAGAGAGAGAGAAGGGGAATGACTTTTCATTCTCTTCCAAGCAGAAGTGGGAGGTTGTCTTGCCCTCCCCAAAGCACTGCAGGCACATGGGAGTAGCTCAGTGCTGGCC
>NW_020897724.1:0-16143 GCF_003984885.1 Neopelma chrysocephalum
TGGGGCCGCCCGCGTCGCCCCTGGCGCCGCCCGGAGCCCGCTGAGTGCCGGGCGGGCGGCGGCGCGTCCCGCCCGTGGCCCCGCAGCGATGGGCGGCGGGAACCGCGGCGGCGGCCTGGCCGGAGCTGCGGGGAGCGAGGCTGCGCTGGGCAGGGTGCGGGCGAGCCGCGCCGCGGGGCCGGGGCACTTGGGGCGTGCGGAGGAGGAGGGAGCGGAGCTGGGGGCGGGCAGGGCCCCGCACTGGGGGCAGCCCCGGCGCGGGGGGTCGCGGGCAGGAATCGGCCAGGGCTGGTCCTCTGATTTCCCCTAGAAACTGGTGAAAGCCTTCGTTTGCCGCAAGACCTGCCTCGGTGACCGTGATCGGCAGCACTGTCGCGGCGGGTTCTGGCAGCGCTCGGGCTCTGTCAGAGACGGGGTGGCCGTGCCGAGTCATCCCCGCCCTCCCAGGGTGCTCCCGGGCTCTTGGCATTATCACTGGAGCTGATGCCGGGTTTCCTTCCCGGAGCTCTGTGTTGTCTGTGGATCCTGCAGGGGTTTTGCAGCTCAGTGACCCGAGCACCATCTGTTGATTTAACACCACGTAGGACCCAGTTATTGTACAGGGCTGATGCTGCATAACTGAGTTTTAAAGCCAAACTGATGTGCCTGGGGAAGGTGTCACTCTGCTGACATGGTGGGTTTGAAACCTTCCTGTGTGTGCTTTGATACTAAGTTTAAGTGAGTATCACATATCCTGACTTGTCATGGAACTCTTGTCATGGATCACTCTTCTTGATCACCCCTGAGTAAGTGACTTGATTCGCTTGTTTCCCCTGAGAGTGCTTTTTAGGGTTTAATGTGACTTTCTGCCAGTCTTGGACCTTTTAGGCCTGAAATTAGCGTTAAAAAGCAGCGCTGCTCAGGGTTTCTGTGCTGAAGAGCTGGTACATATAACTCATAACCCCTCCCTGCAGGCACCATGGTGCGCATGAACGTCCTGGCAGATGCTCTCAAGAGCATCAACAACGCAGAGAAACGTGGGAAGCGCCAGGTCCTCATCCGGCCGTGCTCCAAGGTGATCGTCCGCTTCCTCACCGTGATGATGAAGCACGGTGAGTCCTGGCCCTGCTCGCCCCTGGGGGCTGGGGGTGCTCTTGAGTAAAACTAAATCAAGGGGCTTGAACTGGTGTTATGTGACATAGTAAATGAGCTGTGTTATTGTAGTTAATTGTTATACATATATTTAAGTATATATGGAGAGAGTAGCTAAGTGTTGCATATTTGATTGTCTGCTGCTCGTCCCTCCTGCAGGTTACATCGGTGAATTTGAGATAATTGATGACCACAGAGCTGGGAAGATTGTTGTCAACCTCACAGGCAGACTCAACAAGGTAGGGTTTGTCTTCCTGATTTCGGTTTTCTAGGGATGTGTTTAAATGGCACTTTTGTTATTATTTTGACTATCTGCTCCATTTCAGAAAGAATTACTTGTAAAGAAGGTGATATTTGTTGAATCCATGTAAATGAGAGCAGTATGGATATTACTAGTTAAAAGGCTGGTTAATTTGTTGAGATTGATAATAGTATGGGTCGTTAATTGCATTTCTTTTGAATTCTGAATGTGCAAGACACGTATTCAGGGAAGTCTGCTTGCAAGTGCTGTGTATTTTCTCTTTCTTCAGAGACTTTGTGGCTATCTAGTGGTTCCTCAGTTTCTTTGATGTTTAAACTATCTGGAAGACTTGTCTTAAGCGATAGGAGCCAAGTTGTTTTCCACTTGATGTTTGATACCTGTAGATGTGGAGAAGACAAACTTTTCTCCTGCTGCCAAGGGGCTTTTCTTGAGTTGATGGAAAGTTGAATGCTATGTTATTTGGTGCTTGTGAAGTTCCTGGGGTATTTGAGTCATTCATGTGTATTTTGAAACTTTTTTAACTGCTTTTGTCTCAAAATACTGAGCTGCCTAGTTCTGTGGTGACTTGCTGTGCATCATTATTTCCAGTTACTCTCTTCAAGTGAGAGGTGGCTCTTCAGTAAAGAACTAAAAAAATTATTTGGTCAAAACATATTGGGGGTATCTCCATGATGAATACATATTGCAGCTGAAAATTGCTTGAGTGTACAAGGCAGAGAATTGTGACACTCCCAAATGACCAGTGTTATGTGTCTGTAACAGTGTTTGAGTGTAGTGTTCCTCTAACTCTTTCGGGGTGCAGCTGGATATAAAGTATCTCTCAATCATTGCTATAAGGGAACAATTGTTTGGTTTAGAAAAGTGTGCACAGTACAGGAAGTTGTGCTTCTGGTTTGGTCTTGGATAGTTATTGATGTACTTGGAGCTAGTGAGGTAACTGGAGGTGGTAGTGGTGGTCATGGTCAGTAATATGATTAACTTGAAAACTTCAGTAACTTTTGTGCATGTTAATTTGTTCCTGATTAAAATCTACATGTACTTTTTGCTAATGGTGTATGATGGTTAGAGGTAATCTATGGTTAGAGTAATCACAGGATTTTTGCTGATATTATAGTGTACTTTTCTGTCTCCCAGGTCTGGGCACTACTTGGTTAGTGTAGCTCCAGCAGCAGTGCAGGTTTGTCTGTTGAGGAGGAGGGTATGAGGCTGAGGAAATAACTGCTGGATAGTTACTGTGTGAGGGTCTCAGGTGGGAGGAATTGCTGCTCATACTGCGGGTAAAGGAGTGTGTGTAACTGCACTTGTTAAACTCCTTCAGCCGCTGAATTGGGATGACAAATGTGCAAATCCAGTCTATAAAGTTCTTCAGTTTGTAATGGAATTTTCTTTTATAGTGTGGTGTAATCAGTCCCAGATTTGATGTTCAGCTGAAGGATTTGGAAAAGTGGCAGAACAACCTGCTGCCTTCACGTCAGTTTGGGTAAGTGTGAGGAAGAATTAAATGCTTGTGTGTAAAAATGTGGGGGTTTGTTACACGTGCAAACTGCCTGAGTTAGCCTCACCTGACAGCTTTCCTCTGATCAGTCTGGAGGTAAATACCAGTCTAAAAATCCATCTTCCATATAAGTGCTCTTTTTAACCAGTTTTAAAGGAGCACTGCTAAGCAAGGACCTGTTTCTGTTTGACTTTGGTAAATCCTCGTTTCACCATTTCTACAGTTTACCAGAAAATAGGACTTTTCTCATACTTCTTTTAGTTTTGTTAATGGCCATTTGTAAATGGGGAGGAGTCATGTAAGTTCCCAGGTCAATGGAAGTAGGTTATATTACTGAAATTCAAATGTCCTGATTTTGTGTGAACTGATCAGATATTAAGTGATGAAAGACTCATAACCTCTGTTTAACAAACCTGCACAACACAGAAAATGTTACTATTATGCAGTATTTCCCAAAATAAACTCAGTCAAGAGCAGTAAATGCCAGTGCACCAGGATGGCAGAGCTAAAGAGTCTCCAGGGCCTCAGCCAGTCTGGAAGGATTAACAGTTCCATGTAATTTCTGTTCTTAAAGCTCCAGCAGTAACTCCTTCAGCTGTCCCTGAATACCTCCCATGTGTGTTGTCATTGTGATTTTTAAGAGTATTTGTAGAGTGGTGAGACAAGAGGTTCTCAGACATGCAGCTGTGTGGGTGAGGGGTGCTGACAGTCCAGGTGCTGGCACTGGCAGTGACAGTGGCTGCTGCAGTTGTCAGTCAGATGCAGAGCCTCACCTGCCTCAGGCGGTGTTGGGCACTGAGGCAGAGCCCAAAGCTATGGAGCTGTCTGGCACCAAGGCAGCTCTGCCTGTGCTGGATAACTTTGTCTAGAAACCTTTGAGGTGCTGCTGCAGCAGCAGCTGAATGGGCACTGCTCAGTGGGAATGCACAAGGAGACAGGCAAATATTCAGGGAACAGAAGGCTGTGGATGTCCTGTGTGTGCTGCAGGGCTGTGAGAGGAGCTGCCTTGTAACCTGTCTGGTAACCTGATTTCACTGTATTAGGCCCATTCTTACAGGCACAGGTCTTGCTGTTGTAACAGAGAGATGCAGTTGGTGCTGTCAGCTCTGCACCAGCCTGGAACACAGTGATAGACTGAACATTTGTTCTCTCTTGGCAGGTACATTGTACTGACAACCTCAGCTGGCATCATGGACCATGAGGAGGCAAGGCGAAAACACACAGGAGGCAAAATCCTGGGGTTCTTTTTCTAAAACTTGTAAAAAAAGAGGATACTAATAAATTGTTCAAATGGACTCTGGTGTTTCCAATCGGTATTTTAATGTTTTTGAACACTGCCTGTGACAGTGCTTGTAACAGACAGCTCTTCCAAAGTGCTCAAGTTCCAGCTTCACTTCAAATGGTGTTTGGGTTCCACACCATCCCTGGTCACAATTTTATTTCTGTTAATTATATAACATACTTTAAATACTTCCCACTTGACTGACAGTTTGGGATGACTGCACAGGAGAGCCTCAGCAGCGGAGCTGTAATGCTCAACTAATGCTAAACCCAGCTGTCCTGCATGGGGTCACCTAGCAGGTGTTCAGTACATGTGTGACTCTAGGGTTTCACCTCTTGACTTAATGATAGAAGATGCCTTGCCAGAAAGTATTTCCTGTTTATTGTTAAAAAACTTACAGTGTGTGGAATTGTGTAATAATTAAGATGGTTGAGGTTTGATTTTGGATCACAAACTTGTTCCACATCATATGCTGTGAGGAGTAACTGAGGTAGAGAGGTGAATAATTTTTTTTCCTTCAAATTTTTACTTTGAAAGTCATTTGAAACACAGAATTTTGGGTAGGGTTGTTGCTGTGCAACTACTTTACATGTTGCCACAAAGATGTAACTGTATGGGATTTCTTAAGATTTTTAGAGCAAGGAAATAAGGCTGAACCTGTGGGTAGTGAATATTGAGTATTGAATGAGTTGGTGTTTGTTTCAGGCATCTGATGCATGACAGCACATTGTACTTGATACAGAGAAATCAAATTATTTCAAGGCAGTACAGGGAGCAGGTGACAACTTCAGCAAGCTGAGCTGACTTCATTGTCCTCTGACAGCCACTGGAAATCCCTTGCCTTGTTTTGCTTTGTTTGGAGTCTCATCAGGAAGGAGCCTATTGAACTGTAGCAAGCCTGTTCCAACACACTAAAACAGCTGTTCAGTTTGTGGTTCTGATACAAACCCCTTTAGAAAAAGTTTTCTGGCTTGGTGGTACATCCCAATGATGGGTATGTTGCTTGAGCTGGAGCTGTGCCTTGAAGGTGATACTTCATCACAAAGCTTTGGGATGGAAGGGACTGTCTTCAGGCACAAATTCTGAACTCTATAACTAACCCATGTGAGTTTAGTTTGTCACTTTTTATGGAGAAAAGAAGATGAAGCTGCTCAGCAAACAGGTCTTAACTCTGGACAGACAGCACCGTCTCACCTGATGTGGCTTTTCTCAGGAACACGAAATACCAACAGGGCTCTGGAAGTGCTTGTGGGAAGTGGTGTGTGCACCAGCATGCTGACTTGAGCTTGGCTGAGAAGAGCAGGGGAATAATAAAAAAGGCTGGTTTACCTGCTTTGTCTCAGTCATGTGATGGTTAATTGTCACAAAGTATAGATTGGAGATGGCATCAAAACATTTAATGGAATCAGTGTGGTTCTGTTTGACTGGAAACAAATCTGCTTAGCTGAAAATTAAGATCTGTTCACTGAATTAGAGTAGTTACAAAGTGAAAAGAAGTCTATCCTAACACTTTTTTTGTTGTCAAATCAAGATATTTTGTTACAGGTGTTTTTTTCATATCCATAATGGAGATCATCCTGCAGTACCAGGCACTGACACACCCAAGATTTTGTACTTTTTTGCTCAGAGTAATCCTGAAGATTGTATCAAGATTCCAGCATTCCTTTTTATAAAATCTATCAAGTCTAGAATAGAACACGTTTCTGATACCTGATGCGAGAAGGTCAGTGACACTTTAGGGCTTCCTTTAGATGAATTTACTATAGCAAGTTCCCTGCTTGTTGGACATTTGTGTTTTAAACCAGTTTTATGCAGGACATACACGTTAGTTTTTCTGACCCAGCTTAGTCTCCTGAGGTAACAGAATTTCTGATATTCTCAGCTGACAGAGAAGTTGGGAATGGACTGTAAATGTATTTCACAAGCCAGGCCAACAAAACTGATAGAATTACTAAGTGGAAATTAGAGCTCTGATGTAGCAAGGATGACTTGGAGGGAAAGATGCAGCAGCAGATACTCCTTTTCCACCATATATCTACGAGTGTAACTGCACATGGACTCACCACATGTGGAAGCTGATGCGGCTGATCCGAGTTCACGAGATGATCTCTGAGCTTGCACCTCACTGGTGAGAGCTTTACTCCTCAGCTGATGGCTGAGATTCAAGGATTTAGGAGGGTGGACTTGGGAGCTGACACGTGGGATTATGACACGCCCTGCAACACAACAGCTTTAAATGGGTTTGCAGCAATTCTTGCTCTTGGACATGGTAAAATCTGAAAATGGTATTTTTTTAAACCTCAGGGGTGTTTTGTGAGCTGAGGGCATACATATGCAAGCAGTTTGTCGGTAAAAGCATTTTGGTAAGAAAAGGGTTAATGGGGTGAAAGGGAAAGTGGCACAAAGCTGAAAGTGCAGTATGGGTTGCAACAGGCAGTCAAGGCCAAGTGTTAGTTTAGAGAAGGTGTTTGGTACCTGTGGGGCAGAGGGAACATCAGTGATGAGGAGTCCCCTGTGGCACAGAGACAGCTGACCTTCATGTGGGGACAACTGGGAAGGTGGGGGACTCTGAGGAAACCCCTGAGTTACCAAGCTTTGCTCCTGGTGCTGTCCTGGATACCCTGTGGTCCATCACTGAGTCTGGAAGTGATGGTGTCACCCTCATACCCTGCACACCAAAGCTGAGCAGCCCCTCGTTACCATGTGGAGAGCGGGTGGTGGTGCCGCACTGCCTGCAGTCCCTTATGACCTGCTCAGCTGCTCCCAAGCAGGTGTGAGCATCAGCACCCAGTCACAGGTAGTAGAATGGGATCAGAACTTAATTTGAGTTGTGAAAATTAGTAAGTTGGAAGTAGTTGGGAGATGCTGGTGACCCCCCTGCGAGTACAGCCCCATCTCACTTCTGTGGTCAGATGTGTGATGAGTACTACGGGGGGGTCAGTTGCCATTGCTCCTTATGCCATGGTTTAGGAGCAAGATAAAGCATGTTCAAATCGCGTGCCATGCATCCAGAGAAATACCTATTTACTGCTGCAATGGGAAGGCGTCAGCAGATGGCAGCATCCAACCTGGAATCGCTGGAGATTTGAGCGTAACCGGTGTGAGAGGAGTCCGAGAGGGCTTTGGTTTGTTTCCCTGCTCCTTCTGCAGAATGAATATCCTGACTTCTGTGCTCCGGTCCACAAAGAGAGTTTTTTGTGTCTTTGATGCATTTGAGCCTGATTTAAGGTAACATGAGAGGTGAGAATAACTATCTTCAAAATACAGCAACAGGGTAAGAAGCCTGGTGTGTGACAGTGGCTTCATTGGAAATGCACCTTTTCTCCCTCACCCATGCTATTTAGCTAATTTGGATTTAAGATGAGTATATATTGTTCAGTGTCTTACTGCCAGTTAATGTAAATATCCACCTCTCAGTAAATACCTGGATGGATTTAACCACAATTCAGTCCAGAGAACTATCCTAGTGGAGTCAAGGTGTTTCAGAAGCTGGTGGCATTCTTGTTCATGCCTCTGGTGCCTTCTCTGCTCAAGTGCTGCCACTTTATTCATGCAGTTCATGGGCTGTAATTTTCCTGATCCAGTCTTGTGATGGAGTTGAGAATAGTGATGCTGTTGATACATTTGTGCTAATGGGTGGCCATGGGACTTTGTTCTGGGATTAAAAGGGCACAATTCAAGTTCCAAGTCTAGTTTAGTTCCAGTTTATTGAGGGTTTTATCTGCTGGTGCTGCACTTAATCATTGTGTATGCATTCCTGTAGCATTGTCTGTTTTTGACAGGGTGCCTTAGCAGGGTATGTGACCCACTGCAAACTCTCTGCCAAGGAGGTGCTTTTTTCACAGTTTGGTGCTAGTGTTGTGTGAGGGCCATGGAAATGGAGAACATTCCTGCTACTCTATAATCCATTGCTATTATAAATTTATTATTTATAACTAGGAGTTGATTTGTTTAATATTTCATTCATTTGATTTATTGTTCCCACTCTCTAAACACACCATGCTACCTGTTCTGCAGAAACCTATTTTTCCAAAAGCTTGCAATTCCCTGCCTGTCAGCTCTAGATGTCTCTCTTGCCCTAATACAAGAAAATATGGAAAAGGCAGGAGTAACAAAATACTTGGTATGTGATCTTGGATAGAAACATGTATGTGCAACACTCCTCTGTCTTCACATCCAGAGCTAAATTAGGGTGGGATTTACCCCTTCTATTGTGGTGAAGAAACATGGCATAACCATTCTTGTTGTCTTCTTCTGCTGATGCAAGTTATTTGTGCTTTCAGTTGGACCAGGCTGCAAGAAGGACAGAGCAAGGACTGCACCTGGGAACAGGAGGAGAAAAGTAGGTGATGAGTGAGGTTAAGAGAAAAGCTGCTGCTGTAGCCCACCTCTGGGTACTTTCCCAGTCTCATTAGCTCCACGGATGGAGCCTAATTGGTGTTTGGTCCACTATTCCATGCCCTTTTAAAAAGCAAAGTCTGGGAGCATCAATGAGAACTTTAGGTTTTTAGTATCTTTACAAATCAGGCCTTTAACTGTAAAAATGAAAAAAAGGGGGAAAATGAAAGGATTTTTTTTTTCCTTTTCTCCCTACACCTCTGCAATTCACATGGATGCTTGTCTCCTCACTTGCAATAACATGCCCAGCTGTATTCTTGCATAACAGGATCCTCGACACATAATCCACAAGTCTGTGTGGGCTGGTAATTAGCGCTGGCCCTCATTCAGTCCTTGGGATTCATTCCTTAGGGCAGCAACATTAGCCCCTCAGTTAAGCATCTGCACTCCTCAAGTTTGAAACCATTTTTACCTCACTGGGGCAGGCTGTGGGTCTTGGGGCTGACTGCACAGCTCATTGTGTTTGCTCTGTTGAGGATGGGCAGGTGGATCTGTCCTTGGACAGAAGTCAAAGCCTTTCTTGTTT
The DNA here is from genome assembly GCF_003984885.1 of Neopelma chrysocephalum. Taxonomy (NCBI): domain Eukaryota; kingdom Metazoa; phylum Chordata; class Aves; order Passeriformes; family Pipridae; genus Neopelma; species Neopelma chrysocephalum. The sequence goes on from NW_020897724.1 coordinate 9,095, forward strand.
TCCATGACTGGTGGTGGATTTCTGACTCGGTTCTATTTTCAGTTTAATATGAGAAACAGTTCTAGTTCAGCCCAGGTAGCAGGGCTTTAGTGTGAAGCCTTGCTTATTGTGTTTGTGTTTCGTCAGGTGAAAGATGAGCTGTGTGTTGTAGGACCACTAAATTCATCTGCCACCTACCAGGAAGGCGTTTGCTCTGGGAGGGAAGCAAAAATCAGGAGACTATTTTTAGCCCTGAAATACTTTTCTTGAATGACATTCAGTTCTCGCCAGCCTTTGATGAGCAGAGAAATAATCCCTCAAGGGAGCAACCGAAGGTGCCTGGATCTGTGCTCGGCTGCTGGCAGCTCCTGGTGTGGCTGTGGGAGTGCTGGGGCAGCTTCTGGCACTGCAGACAGCACCTAATGGCAGGCACTGGGTGAGGCTGAAGAGCCCTGGAGTACAGGAATGTATCTGATCTTGAACAAAAAGGACTCTGAGCCCATTTTTCTGAGAGAGACCAGTCCTATGGAGCAGGACGTGGGTCTGAAAGCCACAAGACCATTGCACATCAGGAGTCAACCCTGTTCCCATGCCCAGGTTGGAGAACCCATCTGCAAATATGTGAATTACAAACCCGTGCTGGTAGGTGGTGGCTCCAGAAATAGATGCAGTGATAGCACATAACGCTCCCTGATAGCTGAAATAAAAAGAATTAAACTGTACAAAAGTGTGCTTTAATTGCTAACTCTCTCCTGTCTGCTTAAATCACTAGAAATAAAGGTCTCCTCTTTAGTGATGAGCAGTTCCAGGCAGAACAGGCGTGATGGGGGAAACATGTTTGGAATAAATACTGATGTGAATGACACTTATTAACTACAGTGTGGCATATTTATTTCTCTGTAGTTAGCATAATAGCACAGCTTGAAATGAGAAGGGTTCTTTCCTCGCGTCTGTGTGTGCGTGCATAAAAATAACAATGGGTTGTTGTGGGCAGAATGCAGATGATTCTCCTGTCCCTGCAATTAGCTCCAGCGTTTGGATGGTGTCACTTGCTGTGGGAGGTGAGTGGCCCAAGCACGGCTGTGCTTTGAGAAAACCTTCCCTTCCTTGTGTCAGGCAGGAGACAAATGAGACAGCAGCAGGAGAGGGCCTGGCTGGCTCTTCTCCCCCATCTCTGTGCTTGACAGCTGCCTGTGTGCAGTGGCTTTGCTCTCCTTTTGGGTGCTGCAGAGCTCCTGTGAGGGCAAAACACCCCTTGCCAGCCCCCCTGGGACTCCTGGCCACAGCCAACAGCCTTAACTGGAGCTGTGGCTGGAGTGGGAGGAGAGTGGAAACATTCTGATAATCTCACAGGAATTCAATCCCAGACATGAAGGTGATGGCATGAAAGCTTTATTGTCTCCTGAGGAGGTGGGTGGAGATAAGGCTGGCTGCTGGAATGTGCAGGTTACCTGCCCTTCTGCTGATGGGAACCTGCTCATCTTAGTCTTGTCTTGCTTTTCTGTGCCAGGTGCTTTCAGGTGCTCAGTGCCTGCACTCAGAGCAGAGAGTGGTGCTGGGGCTCTGCAGGGAGGTGCTTGGTGCCTGCCCAGAGCCTGCTGGGTCGTGCTGGCTGTGCCAGGCTCTGCCCTGCCCCTTCTCCTTCCATGGGGTTTGGGATTTCTCACCCTTAGGGAGAGAGGGCCTGCAGTAATTTTAAAAGCATTGAGCAGTTCAGTGAGGGCTTGCCATTTCATCCCCAAGATCCTGGAGCAAGGAGGGAGGGAAAGCTTTGCTGAGGGTCCATGTATGGGGCAAACACTGGCTGCCAGCCAGTGTGGGTGAAGGGTTCCCTTGCAACAGCTTCCAGACAAATCTCTTGGCACTTGAGTGGTTCAGCAGGCATCATCTTTGAGTTGTTGCTTTGAAACAGCAATTTCTCATCTCTTCTGCCTACATTTTAATGAAAGAACATGTGGAAATGGACAAACTTGGACTTTTACTGTCCCGCTTAAACTTTGAGTGAAGGTGTCTGGTGGGTTGCAGAGCTGCTTGGGGAAGGGAAGACAAGAGAGTGGAAGACAAAGGGATTGTCAGAGCTCTCTTTCCTTAAGAAAAGTCATGAGGCATTTCAAATGAGGAGCCAAGAGGTTCTCAGGTGGGCTGTGAATGCTGAGTACTGTCACAGGAGCCATCTCATGAGCCTTTTTGTAGAGGGGAATAATTAAACTGTGGCAAAAGTATTTACTTGCCAAGTATTTGCCTGCCTTATTTGTACCATATTCTTCCATTGCTGAAACGTAAGATGAAAAACCTGGGAGTAACAAACTTTCTGTTCTAAGTCTGCTTGATTGAGTGCTTGGTTCAGAAATACCATAAAAGTGCCAGGCCAGAGCTTGAAATATCTCATTACCAGGTGTCAGGCTGCTTATAACTTCCACTCTGGGATTGTTGAGGTTTTTTTTTTCCTGTTGGTCTTTTAATGAAAATGCCAAAGGGGGAAAAACTATTACAAAAAATAAAAAATGCTGCTTTGATTGAAAATAAAAACGCTGAGCCAGCAGCAACTTTCAGTAGTGCTTGCTCCGTTGCATTGCCCTGACTATATATTATTTCACAAGCCTGTGGGATGTTGTACAGTTTGAGGGTCTGGTAAGGCTGTGGACCTGCTGGCTTTTGGCATGCTGGGAGGTATTGCAGAGCTGAGAGACGAGCAGGTAGTAAATGTTAACTGAGGGATCTGACAAGTTGTCAGGGAGGGAAAAGCTCAGAAGCTGAGGTTACAGCACTGGCTTGGCTGAAGTCAGACAAGTGTCCCCTGCAAGGCATGGCCAGCACGGCCAGCTGAGGGTACAAGGACCTTGCTGGATCTTTTGTGGCTGCTGGTGACCTGTGACAATGTGGGGACACTATTTTGATGCTCTTGCCCTCTCTTGCAGGGCTGTCTGCTCTTCTGTCTTTGGGTGCTGGCACAGTGAGGGAGCACAGGGCACTGCCAGGCTCTGTGTAATGTGTGTGTAGGAGCAGCAAGGCCACTGTGGAGCTGTGAAAGGGCACTGAAGAAGCAGCCAAGAACTGGTGGTCTGAAGCATGAGCAGGCAACAACGGTGCTGGGAAGGAAATGTGGGGAAGGCTAATGCAGAGCGCTGCTGGAGAGGCTGGGGAGGGCATATCTGCTCTGCCTGAAAGGAGGAGGAAGGTGCATCTCTGGAGACCTTAGTCATAGTTTGAGATTCATGTGGCCCCTCGATAAGCCTCCTGTCATGGAGGAGATGATGCTCCAGAAGGACAGTCTTGGCCAGGTCCAGCTTGTACCAACTTTGGGTGGCATCAGTGTCTTTAGTGCTGGACTTCAGCAGTGCTTCCCTGCTGCCTGGGCATCTTCCAGTGGGATGGAGGATCTCCATCTCATGCTGGAGAAGGATGGAGGTGTCACAGTTTCTATGCCAGCGCTGGAACGTGCTGGCTGCTGGGAAGGCTGTGATCCCTGTGATCCCCTTGCTGTCAGTGAGCTGTGCCTGGGACACGTGACAGAGGTGTCCGAAGACACTGCGATACCACTGTGGGAGGTCACAGTGCCCCAGAGCAGCCTGCATTTGTGGGGGGTTTCTCTGGTCCTCTCCAGAGGCTAGAGTCCCCTCCATATAGGAATGCTGGCACTTTCCACAGCAGGCAAAAGGAAACTTGGAGACGTGGCGAACAATTTGCAACACTTAAAGCTGCACAAAAAGCATCTCGCATGGAAAATCAGACAGAGCAGGAAAAGCAGCATTTAGCATCAATATAATGCAGCTGAAATATCTTTCTTAGAGATAATCATCTCTGATTCCAGCAGTAAAAATAAAGGACAAAAACTGGAAGAAGCCAGAAAACACGGTCGTGGGAGTGAATCTTGGTGAAATGAAAATTAAAAACACAATGAAAAGCATAGAATTGCCTTAAGTAAAAACAGCCGCCTGCCTAGAACAACAACTGAGATTATATGGGAAGCACATGGGGGTGTGGGGAACCGGGCTGAGCGTGGGGCTGCAGCAGGGCTGGTGCCGTGCCAGTGCTCAGCTGTGAGGGAAGGGAGGGAAGAGCCCTTGCCCAGACTTGAAAAAGATTGAGATTTCAGCTTTCCCTCGCAGTCTAGAGGACATTCAAGTCCTTGCCTTTACCACCCAATCTAAAGAATAAGGCAATTTATGGTCTGTCTGAAGGATAAGGGCTGATCCTGGCTCCTGCCTGGTGAAGCTCATCCCCGAACTGCTGACCTTTAATGGACAGCATGTGCTGAACTGGCCTTCCTCAGCAAATCTCGCTGAGCCTCATGTTTAAAGGTCTGTGCAAGCCAGTCCTCATCCAAAGCTCGAACAATTGAAGGGAAGATTTCCACTGGCACAGATCCAACCCCCACCAGGCTCTGATGGCTCAGAGAGGCAGCACTGCCAGCTGGACTGATTTGAGAGCAGCCCATGGAGGTCGTTATTGTCCCTGCTGTGTGGGGGACGGACTTATGCAAATCAGAGCCACAAGACTGGGCTCTTAATGCTGTTTCCCACTTCGTTTAAAAACAAGTATCACTTTTTAAGTGCTACAGGAGATGCATGGCCTTTTATTAAAGGATGTCAATGTATGGTGTGAATACCTATGTCTTTTGACTACTTCAGGCTGACCTTGATGGTTTTGTTACGCTAAGTGTCATAAAAATCAAACTGCTAAATTAACTCTCTGCTATTTCCCACAACACCAAGGAAGCACCTGGGGCCCTTTTGCTCCCAGTAGACAATGGCTCACGGAGGCTTATGCAACTCCTGCTCTGCTGGTGGCTGCTCTCTTCCAGAGCTGGCACGGTATTTTTAGATGCAAAGGAGAAGTGTCTCCTAACTATATGCTAATCACATTTTCAAAGCTTCAGCTGATATTAAAATGATTCAGCCGTGTCCTGAATTCACATACTTTTGTTTGTTGCCTTTTGTATGCTCTGTGTAGCTTTTCATATGACTGTGCCTATTTTCAACCAAAATCATGGTTTGTGAGCAGCCGTATGACAAAGGATGTTTTTATCCTTTTTTGAAGATCTTTTGAGTTATCCTTAGCCCCAGCTATCTGAAATACAGACTCACGCATACATATTCTCTCTGCAGGCAAAGAACAGAGGCGGGAATAGACTTTACAGCTGTGATTCTCAAATTTTATAAAGGGCTGCCTGACCTTCAAGGGGAAAAGAAAGTATTTGTGAACCATCATATCTGATGCTGCCATCCTGATGTTCATTTATGGCCAAATAACTTCTTGATAGGATTTTTTTTTTATTAGTTTTGCTTGCCCTTTTGTTTAACCTCTTGCTTGATGTGAATGTGCTCAATAAATGTCTGTCTCTGTCTGGTGCCTCCCACAGCCCCCTCGGGCCCACACTGAAGGCAGGTCTGCAAGTCTGCAGCCCTCATGGCCTCTGCCCCTCGGTCTGATGTGGTGTCTGCTAAGCTGAGCAAAACAGTCAGTTCTCTTCAGATGCTCTGGTGAAACTAGTCCTTTTCTTAGCAAAAAGGTGCTGCCTACTCAGCCCAGGCCATTGTCTGGTTCTGAAAAAGTATTCTCTAATTCAGTCCAGTGCAGAAAAAATTCACCACAAACAGGGAACAGAAGAACAGATTGCTGCAGCTTTTCCTAGTGAGGACCCCAGCTTGGAGCAGCATCCTTGCTGGTGGGGCCATTGGGAATGAAGGAGTTGAGCTGGGAAAACCCAGCTGGGCTTTGCTGGTGTTCCCAGACGCAGCTCACGAAGCAGAGGAGGGCTGTCAGCTGTGCAAGGGGAGCAGCTCTCTGCAGAGGGAGGTGGTATTTTGGGGATCTCCATGCAGGAAGGTGCTTCCAAAGCCAGGTCTTCCTGTGGCCAAGCACTGCTGGGGTTTGCTGTTCCCCAAGGCCACAAGGGCTGCTGCCCTCCTGGGCCACCTCTGCCCGTGGCAGAGGGACCAGGCTTGGAGGGCACTGCGCCCCTTCCCCAGCGATTTTGGGATCTCTGCCCTTGCCACGCTGCTCTCCTCACGCCCTGCCCAGCCTGTAGGCTCAGACGGGCCAGGCACGGGTGTAGTACCGAGCCCTTTAAGGGGCTGCCCCGTGGCTGCCGGGAGCCCCCAGCCCTGCCCGGCTGGATCAGCCCCTCCCCGGGGCAGGGGGAGCTGGAGTCTGCCTCCCGCATTCCCGCTGTCCCAGCTGCTGCTGCAGGAGCCCCTCTGGCTTTCAGCCGCCTCCTCCTGCCCAGCCAGCTGGGCTGGCCCAGCATCCCTGGAGGGAGGGAACCGCTCGGAACTGCAGCAAGGTGAGGCACAGGTGTCATTCTGAGAGAAACTCATCCCGTGTAATTGAAGCCCCCGAGGGAGCGACTGGTGCTGGTGGAGGATTTGTGCTGTGCCCCCTCTCTTCTTCCCCTCCCCCTCTTTAATCCCCATCTTGCTTGGATTCAACTTTTTATCCTGAATCTTCAGGGACGGCGCAAAACAGCTTCCACAGCTCAGGAAGCTGCCCAGATTTGCATTTAGCATATTTAAATATTTACCATATTTAGGGTTGGATTAAAGCAAAGGGAGACAAAATTGGGAACAGACCAAAGAATAAATGTGTGTGTATGAAGGAATAAAGGCCATGCATGCAGATACACAGGGAAAATAAAACATGGGAAAGAAGACAGAGAGAGCCTGGTCCCTCTCTGTTGTGCTATCAAGCCCACTGTGACTAATGGCGATAATTTCCCCCCCCATCCCCAGTACCATAATAGAAGAAAAAAAACCTAATGTCATCTGCCACCCACTGTTTGTAAAGCAGCTTCTCTTAAATAGTTCTTATGTATTGAGTTCAGCTGTCAAAAGGAGCTGCTTTTTTCATGGTCTGCAAAATGCATTTCAGTATGAACACAGCTCGATGCAAAGGTCACCCCATCAAAAATGTTTCCCTCAGTAGTGAGTATAATGGCAAAACCCAGCATTTTGCAGTCTATTCTCACCATTTTACTTGATATTTCTTAAATGGTAGACAGCTGGAGATTGAATTCCCTTTGATGGGCAGAATTTGAGGGAGAATGTTCTGTAGTATAGTTTGGGTTTCCC